>NW_025349788.1:0-4395 GCF_016433145.1 Gracilinanus agilis
CACCTCGGGGGCGGGGCCTGGGGCGGGGGGGGCGGCCCAGGGCGGGGCGGGAAGGCAGGACACGCCCTCGGCGGATCCTTAAAGGAGCCGCGCGCGGCCGGCCCCCGACTCCCCTCGGGCACCGCCTAGTGGAGGGCTGAGACTCGAACTTGGTCGTGGGGAGCCGGGATGGAAGGGGGTGTCTGGGTCTCCGTCTCACTCCTTGGCTCTGGCTCTCTCTCTTTCTGTGTCTGCCTGTCTATGAGCCAGATATCTTTGTCTCTGTCTCCCCGTCTGTCTGGTTATGGCTCTGTGTCTTCTTTGCCCTATTTCACGGCAGCAGTTTTAGACCGGAAAAGACCTCGGAGGCTCAGGGGACGGGAGCGGGCAGCTAGCTGCGTTTCCAAGGGAGTAAGTAGAGTTGTGGACCCGGAATCCGGAAGACCTGACTTCAGGTGCTTCTCCACGCACAGCAGCTGCGAGATCCTGGACGAATCATTTCACTCTTCAGGTCTCAGTTTCTTCATCTGTAAAACGAGGATAATAATGGCACGGAACGCCCTCGATTGTCGTGAGAATCCACTGAAGTGACATGTGCAAAGCGCTTTGCAAACCATAAAACTCTCCATCCCTGCCACTATTATGAAACGGCTTGCCCGTGGCCACAAGCTAATGAACTCATAACGGTGCTAGAACTTGCAGGGACTTCCGAGATCCTACAAGGGGACCCTGGCATTCCTCCTTACGCACCACGCACGCACGCGCACGCACACCCACACCAGGGGACTTGCCTGGGGTGATGAGAAGTTACCAAAGCATCAGAAGCAGGCCTTTTTCTACCATAGCTCAGCATTCTTGCAGGGGCCACAGCTTCTCAGCGGGCAGGGCCATCAGGCTCAACGCCTCTCTTTTTAGAGGCAAAAACTGAAATCTAAAGGGGGAAGGGATTGGTCCCAGGTTCCACAGGCCACAGCGGAAAATGATGCCCCTCTGCCCTTTCCGGCTGTGTCAGCCTGGTAGGGAGTGGGCAAGAGAAGGGAAAAGAATGGGAGAGCTGAGCAGGGAGGGGGCTGCCAGAGCTCCAAACTGAATGGCGGACTCCATTTAGCTTTGGGAGGAGCCTACCTGAGGGCAGCCTCTCCTCTCCTTTCCCTTCTTCTCCTCCCCTCTTCTCTCCAGAGGAAGCTCGGGTGACTCCGTGGACAGACCACTGGGGTTGAAGTCAGGAAGACCTGAGTTCAAATCCAACCTGAGACTTTACTATCTATATGACCCTGGCCAGTCTGTTCTAATCTCCTGGAGAAGGAAATGGCAGAGCACCCCAGTATCTTTGCCAAGAAAACTCATGAAGAATATTGTTATGGGATGGGTCATGAACAGTGGGACACAACTGAACTAACAAAGTTAGTCTCTGTACATATTGTTCTTTTTACTGTTTTTTTTCTCACCCCCCCACCCCCCTGCACAACACACCATATACCCTTGCCACACTTTTGCACAGGCTGTGCCTCATTCCAGGACTGCCCTCTTTCCTCCCTTTGGAATCACCATTTCCCTTCTCCACCCAATTTTCTGCCTTATCCCTCACACAAAGTCTCTAGTAATCCCTCTGGGTTGATAGTGTTTCTTTCAGTCCCAAGTTATTTTGTATCAATTTTAAATTTACTTAATGTCTTCATATGTTAAAAATTAGGAGGAGGTACTAAATGGCTTCTGAAGTTCCATATGATTATGCAACCTGGATACATGTGGTCTATGTTCTCTGTCCCCCTCACCCCACAAGGGAAGAGGTTGGCACAGGACCTGGAATCAGGAAAACTCCACTCCAAATCTGGCCTCAGATACTTACTAATTGTGTGACCCTGGGCAAGTCGCTTCACTTCTTTTTGCCTCAGTTTCTTCATCTTTAAAATGGGGATAATAATAGAACTTTCCCCCAAATTGTCATGAGGTTCAAATGAGAAAATATTTGTAAAAAATGCTTAGCACAAGTCCTGGCACAGAGTAGGTGCTATATAAGTGTTTATTCCCCTCTTCTTTCCCTTTACCCAGGAAAATGTAATCTCCTGGAGAGCAGGAATTGTCTGTGACTGGCCCCAACCTCTCTAGGTCTCAGTTTCCTCATTTGTAAACTGTCAGGGGTTTATAGCCTGGGGTCTGTGAACTTGTTTTTTTTTTTTAATATTTTGATTATTTCATTTCCATATGATTGGTCTCCTTTGTACTTTATGAATGAAAAAATGATGATTATTCAGGGAAAGGGTCCATAGGTTTTATCAGGCTGCTAATGGGGTATGGGTCGACCATACAAAAAGGTTTTAGAACTTGTGGCCAGATGGGAAGACTAGTTTGAAAAAAACAAATGAAAAGCAAAAAAAGCCTTACTTTCTGTATGCATTGGTTCTATGGCAGAAGAGTGATAAGAGCTAGGCAATGGGGGTTAAATGACTTGCCCAGGGTCACACAGCTAGGAAGTGTCTGAGGTTGAATTTGAACTCAGGACCTCCTGTCTCTATGCATCACTCTCTTTCCACTGAGCCCCCTAGCTGCCTGCTGGGAAGACTAGAGTCTTTTCCATTTAAAAAAAATCTATGACTTTATCTAATTTTGCAGAAGGGAACCTTGAAGAATAGTCATATGCCTGGAATCACAGTGAACTTCCCCCATCATTAGTGACTGGTGGAAACCTGTGGGAACCTGCCAATTATGAATCTCATGCTCCATGAAAAAGTTCCAGCCATCGATTTCCCCATCACCCGCATCCCCATCCTTATCTTGCCTTATTCCATCACCATTTCCAGTCCTCCTTTTCCCCCAGCCCCCCACCATTAGCATTCCCAACTCCAAGATGGCCATCCTGTTCCACAACAGCTTGGTGCCGGGACAAGAGGGATGGTTACTCTCTGTGACTGTGAGCAAGTCACTCTATTTCTCTGTTCCTTAGTTCCTCCACTTTTCCATCTCCTCCCCAGCAGCCTTGCCTCCCCCTCCATCCCAACCCCACCTCCCTTTTATGTGTGGTCTTCTCTCCTTGGAGGAGAATCTGCTTAAGGGCAGGAATAGTCTCTTTTGCTTGTATTTGTAAACCATTAAATCCCACAATGCCTGGCAGATGGTCATCTCTCAGTAAATGCTATCTCTGTATTTAGCTCTGGGTCTCAGTTTCCTCTCCTGTAAAATGAAGTCTAGGTGAGATGATTTCCAAGGCTTCTTCTCTAGCATTTGCATTCTCCATCCCCATCCCCTCCATCTTCCCGGTCTCCATTCCTATCCGTGTGGTCCTCAAACCCAGTCCCTGCCCTTGACATCTTTTTTTATTTGTATTTATTATTTTTTAAATTCGAATTACAAATTTTCACATAAGTTTCCCAAAGCTATATGATCCGAATTGTCTCCTTCCCTCCCAAGCAATTCAATTAGCTTCCCATCCCCCCACCCCGCCATCTTTACCATCTCCACCTCTGTCATCCCGCTCCCTACCCATCCTCAACCTTACCTTACCCATATCCCCATCCCCATGATCAGCCCTATTCTCAGTTCCATTTCATCTTTCTTTTCCTTCTTTCCTTTTCCTCTCCCTCTTCCTTTCCTTTCCTTTCCTTTTCTTTCTAACCCTCACTTTCTATCTTGGAGTCAATACTGTGTATTGGCTCCAAGGCAGAAGAGTAGTAAGGGTAGGCAATGGGGGTCAAGTGACTTGTCCAGGGTCACCCAGCTGGGAAGTGTCTGAGGTCACATTTGAATCCCGTCTCTAGGCCTGGCTCTCCATCCCCTGAGCCACCCAGCTTTCCCATCGCTATCTCTGACCGTCTATTTGCCCTCCTCCACAGCCTCCACCTCGGCTCGGTCGGTCCTTCCCCACCCCGCCCCCAACATTCCCATCCCTCCCCTTTCTCCCAGCACCAAAGCCAGGATTCATCCGTCCCAGCCTTTCATGAAGCTCTCATCTGTGCCGACTGTTTGGCCAAGGGAGCGTCTGTAGGCAGCCAGCCAGCCAGTGACCCTGGGAGAGCTGCAGAGCGCGCCCGATCCACATAAAAGGACGCCCCGACACTGGGGGGGTTGTTTCTGCTTTTCCAAACGAGTTTGATCGATGACTTGGATTTTCCCAAAGCGTCGAGGCCCTTCTCCTCCCCCTCCCCCCTCGGGAACAAAAAGAGCTGCTTCAGGGGACGAGCCGCCTCATTGGCCATTCCGGCCCCGTCGCCCCCAGCCTCGGGCTCCGAAGCGGCTTTTTCGGCGCTTTGTCGCTTACTCCAAGTCGGGCTTCCTGGGAGTCATCTTTTCATTGTCCTTGTCGGAGGCGCCCCTTCAAAGGCTGCTTACCGCTGGCTGAGATACAGAGAGCCTCCCTCCCCCCTCCCCCCTTCCCCCTCACGCCGTCCCAAAGGGACAGAGCCGGAGGGGGGAGGAGGG
>NW_025349789.1:0-1427 GCF_016433145.1 Gracilinanus agilis
AATTGAGGTCCAGACTGAAGGGAAGAGACTTGTCGAAGGTCATAAGTAAGTCAGTGGTAGAGCTGAATTAGAACTCAGGATGTTAAAGCCTTTCACTGAAGCAAATACAATGAATACTCTTTCTGAGTAAAAGTTTTAAAATGAGGAGGAAAGGACTAATTTGTCTTGCCTGTTTCAAAACCTTCATTTGGCAATAAATGCCTCTCCAAATGAGTAATTATATGGTGACTCCACTGACTATGCAAGAGAAAGGAAAAAGGAAACCCATGTACAAGATTTGAATGTAAAAAGGAGATTTGTTAAAGGATATTCTTTTTTTTTTTTTTTACATTTTTTAAACCCTTAACTTCTGTGTATTGGCTCCTAGGTGGAAGAGTGGCAAGGGTGGGCAATGGGGGTCAAGGGGCTTGCCCAGGGTCACACAGCTGGGAAGTGTCTGAGGCCGGATTTGAACCTAGGACCTCCCGTCTCTAGGCCTGACTCTTAATCCACTGAGCTACCTAGATGCCCCTAAAGGATATTCTTTATTCTCAGTTAGAAATCGGAATGGTTCACTAAATCTATGTCCAGCTAAGGGAGATGTGAAAGTTCTGTGGATTGGATGGAATGGAAGTTCCAAAGATGGTTTTCTGGTTTCTCTCTTTTATATATAAAAAAAAAGGAAAAGAAAAAAAAGCCTCAATCTTTGAAGTGATTGGTGGCGTACAAGGTTCCTCCAATTTTAGATCTATGCTTTGGGGTGTTCTCTGATTTGCTCAAGGTTAACTAGTAAGGGGTATGTAGAAGGTCTTATCCGTGATGCCAAGTGCTGTGGAGCCATGTGGGCCCAGATGGACATTTCATCTATGAATTTATTATAAAAAAAGAGAGATATTTTCTTGTCTGATTTGGGGTAAAACGGAAAAAACAGCTAAAGAATAATTGACACTATATGGCAATTACCTAGAGAATAGCTTTGGTTTATTTTCTTAAGTGAGGAATAATGGGTTGTTTTTTCCCTCTCCTTGAGAGTCTACACATGAATGCTAATTTAGTTTCATCTGGGAAGAGCAAGAATGAATTTCTAACAGAGATACCAACATACCTTACTTATTAATATATGTTTGAAGGTTTACATGCATATATGTGTTCCATAACAAGTGAAATGGATTTATTTCCATTACTTACGGTAAAGGAGGATAGCTTGCAGTTAAAATTTTTTTAAAGAAATAAAACTATATTCTTAAATACATAACAGGAAATGGCACAGACCTGTAGTGACCAGATATTATGTATAGCTTTGCATCAATTAACGTTTGTTGTCTTTGAGATATCTAGGTTTCCTGACTTCTAGAATCTTTCCCCTATGATAGATAACACTAACCAAACATCTATTCATTCAGGTTCCATCCAAGTTAGTGCCAGGTTCTCTGAGGTTTGGGGAGTCT
>NW_025349790.1:0-7159 GCF_016433145.1 Gracilinanus agilis
TCTATCTAGCTTTTAAATCTCATCATAACCTTGCTCCTTCCTTCTTTCCTAATGACATCACAGGATGGTATCTTGATTTGTTCTTGAGTTGGATTTAAGGGAAGCAGAGTTAGTTGTAAAAGTCATCAGCCTCTCCTCTCTTCCAGAGTCATCAAAACCCAGTGGCAAGACATAATTTAGGATGATTTGTGATGGCCCACGATACAGTGGCTCAAATCCTATGTTCTTTGAGAAGCATTTCCCATCCCTTCTTCCCCAGTGCTACTGTCTTCACTGTGATTACCTCCAATATACACTGTATTTCCTTTGCCATACTAGCTGGAACAATGTTGTCTCCCTCATTGGAATGTAAACTCTTGAGGGGAAGGACTGTATATCTGCTTTCTAGAACTTCATACAATTCCTGGTACAAAGTAAGAGCTTGATAAAACTTGTTAGCTGGCTCACTTGAACCTTTGGATTATATATTGAGTGTTTTGTTTTCCTACCATGAAGCTTCTCCATATAAGATGAAAACAAAATGGAAAAATAAATTTCAAAAACTTAATCATGACTGCCTTTCACTTTCTTTTTCATAGACTTAAGCAAAATCATCACCTAATTTGTCATAAAAACTGCCAGAACCCAGAGAGGTAGCCATGTATGTAAGACCATAAGATTAGACTAAGAATCAGAATTCTAGTCCCAGATCTATCACATACTAAGTGGACATGTCTCTTCCCCCCCCCCCCGGAACCTTAATCTCACTTTCATAAAATGAAATGATTGAACTATATAACTCCTAGGACCCCTCAACATTTTATGATTCTGAGTCACTGGCATACTCCCTACCAAGAGTGGGAAAAGAGTGAAAATTATTGCAATTAACTTATTTCCCCTTAAGATAGAAGAATATCCAGGGAACATCAAGTCTAAATTTGACCCAGTGATCTAGAAATGAAAGTCATTTGGGACCCTGGCAAAGATGAACTTACCATTGGTGTTTCTTCCCCCATGGGTTGAGGAATATTTCATATGTGGACCATCCAATCCTGGGATTCCTTAGAATACCATTTTTATACATGGTAACAGGGTTCCCAGGGAAAAAAAACACAAGTCCCAACTCTTTCAACAAATAGCTATATTGCCCTGGAAAAAATCACTGTCCTTTGCTGGATCTCAGTGTCCTTCTTTTTACCATGAGAAAGTGTACTAAATGAGCTCTAAGGTCCCTTCCAGTTCTAACATTTTGTGATTCTTATATGGTCATTCTGTAATGTGAGTCTCCAGTGGAGAATGAAATCTTAATGCTATTACTTTCTGACCACTGTTTCCCTTCTAAATCACATTGAACCAACCCACCCTGAAATTATTTGCTTCATGACACCAACATGCCTCATAATACGATTACATGGGATCTTCTTTAATGGACTTGGGTTTCAGGTGAAACCTATTTGAGGTAGGGTAAATGAAGACTTATTTCTCCTTCAGGAAATCCAAATTCAGTGGACATAATTAAGCACTTACTGTGTACAGTGACACTGCAACCACCCCTTATCACTTCTGTCTGGATTACAGCAATAACCTGCTAGATGTTCTCCTTGCCTCCTGTTTCTCTCCACTCCAATCCATCCTTCAAACTAGCTATGAAAATGGTCTTCCTAAAGCATAAATCTAACCATATAATTAATCACTCCATTAGGCTGTGAGCTTTTTGAGAACAAGGTCTGTCTTTTGTCTCTTTTTGTATCCCCAAAGCTTAGCATAGTACTTGCAGATGGTAAGTGTTTAATTAATAAACATTATTTGATTTATATTATCCTCAGTGGCTCATCTTAATTCTAGGACAAAATCTAAAATCCTCCATTTAAAGTCCTTCAAAAACTGACCACTTCCTACTTTTCCAGGCCTCTTACACATTATTGCATTTTACACACTCTACAATCCATGTCATTGACCTCCTGGCTATTCCTTCCACATAATGTGTATTCATTTCCCAAATGAGAATTTTCACTGGCTGGCCTCCATGCCTGGAATGTTCTCCCACCTTCTAGCCTCTCTGACTTCTTTCAAGTCTCAGCTAAATACTACCTATGAGAAGTCTTCCCCAGGCCTCTTCAATTTTAGTGCCTTCCATCTGCTGAATATCTTCAATTTATTCCATCTCCATGTGTTTGTATGTGGTTGCTCACATATTGTCTTCACCTTTAGACTGCGAGTTCTTTGAAAATAGGGACTGCCTTTTGCCTTTCTTTGTACTTATTACAGTGCCTGACCCACAGTAGGTGCTTGATAAATGTTTTCTGACTGACTTCTAGGATAGGAGAGACAGGAATTGGGTAAAACAAGTTCTGTGTCTGCCTTCAAGTAACTTATAATCTGATAGCCAACACTCTCAACTAGACAAGCTGTTTCAGAGTCCTCTAAAATTCTGGGCATTTCTCTGACAATCTGAATATCTCTTTTGGTCCTGTTCTATAGTCCTTGAAGAGATATGAAGAGTTTCAATATAAACTTGTGTATTAAACATTTCAAATTCAGTTCAACAAATATGTATTAAGTACTTACTGTATGTAATATATTGTACTAGGTACTGGGGAAACAGAGGCAAAAACAAATGCCTCTGCCCTCAAGGAGCTTACATTCTATTGGGCAAATTTGACATTTACACAGAAGAATAATCTAAAGCACATACAAAGTATTTACAATGTCATTTCCAAAGGGAAAGAGCACCCAGAATCACAGGGACAAAGGTAGCTTTCATCTAGGAGATGCCACCTCATCTATACTACTCTTTGATAATTACTTGCCCTCCATCACCCAACCAGAAAGTTTTAAAAGGCATGGCCTCTGCTTGGATGGAAGCAGATTCCACAAGTTAATATCCATGATAACTTTTCTCCATGACAAGCAGCTTTTGACTAAGCTATATGTATTTGCATTAATAATTTTCATTTAGGGAAGTTTTTAATGTGTGTGTGTGTGTGTGTGAGAGAGAGAGAGAGAGAGAGAGAGAGAGAGAGAGAGAGAGAGAGAGAGACAGAGAGAGAGAGAGAGACAGAGTGAGACAGAGAGACAGAAAGGCAGAGAGACAGAGAGAGAGAGAGACAGAGAGAGAGAGACAGAGGAAGAAAGACAGAGAAAGAGAGGAAGAGGCAGAAAGGGGGAAAGAAACAGAAAAAAGGAGAAACAGAGAGAGTAAGCTTTCTCTATTTGCATAAATATTTCAAGGAACCCAAATCTGTAAGACAGGTATGTAATGTGGGATGCTTTGAGACCGCAGAGCAGGAAGGGGGGTCAGGAGGTAGTTAAAGAACTAATTAAAATGTGACAAATGTTTGCAGAAGTATCATAAGAATTGGAAGGGATTGAAGTTGCATAATTTCCCCCAATTACAGACACCCAGAGGTAAAAATGCTTAAGGATGCATAAAATGTGGATTTTCCCCATAATTATTTAAATATGTGTTAATGGCTGGTATATGCAGAGTCTGAGCACACATACCTACACAGTGTCTGTCCCTAGTCAAATAAAAGAAAGGAATCTGAAAATAGACATCATGGAGAAGTGGAAAGAGAACTGGTCTCAGAATTAGAAGACCAGGGTTCCAGTCCCAGCCCTGCTATGCATTCAGAGTAAGTTGTTTAACAGTCAACATGCATTAAAGCCTTTCTCTGTGCCAGGTACCATGCTAAATATTCATCCTCTTTAGGCCTTATTTTCCTAAATAGCAAACTGAAAGAGTTGGACAAAATGACCTTTCCTGTCCCTTCCAGCTCTTACTTTCTAAGGTTTTCCAAAACTTGTGAAATTGATGCTATTGGCTTGGAGTTGATGACGAGAAAAAGGGTCCTGTGCAATTTTATGTCTGCTTAACTATATAAGAAGGGAGAAAGCTGACTTTATTTTCCCTAAGAGGTCTGAGAAATAGACAGTACTGAAAGGGAAATGAAAAGCAGAATGCAAACTCCTTAAGGGCAAGGAAAAATTTTTCCCCTGTAATCTCAATGTTTAATATAGTGTCTTGGCCATTGTAGGCTGTTATATAGAATTGAATTTTATTGAACTAAAAATGTGAAACCAGAATCTTTTTTGAATCCTTATGTCACTGATCCCTTTGGTCATTCTTCATCACCCCATGCAAGGACCCATCAAAGCTTGATGAGAGATGTCTCCATTATCTTCAAAAAAAGAATCTTATTTACATAATTACTTTTTGACCAAACAACAAACACCCCTGCTAAAGTCCTCTTCTGACATCTGATCAGACCTTGGGGGTGATCTTGAGTTCCTGAAGTACAAACATGGATGGCACCTATCAAACTAAAAGGGCTTCAAATATGGTGGCTGGACCACAAATATATGCTTGTCCTCTAAGGACAAAGAATGTAAACCTGGGAGAATGGAAGCTCCTTGAGGAAAGTATTTAATTATCTTCATATCCTTTATAACAGCCCAGTTCTTGGTACCTATTAGGTGCTTACTAAAATATTTGATAAACTTGAGTTATCAGGAGCAGCAGCTTTTGAAGACCATGGACATATTGCAATCTAGTTCCATAGAGAGAATGGCCAGCTATAGTTTAGACAAAATCTTCATTCCTTGAAGTACCAAAATAAACAGTAAAAATAATTCATTGAAGAATCTTGATCTGTACAATACACTTACCTTCTTTGTTGAACCTCTGCTTCCATCATAAAGAAAGTAGTGATCTCTGGCTATGTGTTTTCTTGGTTCTTTGAGGATGTTACTGGTCTTTCATCCCATTGGAAGGTGTGTCACCTAATTATGACTCTTTCATCCCTCTATTCCCCAGCTAGAACATGCCAGTCCCTTTTTATGGCAATTGATTATGACTTAGGGGTTTCCACATTCCAGCCAGTTCAGAGAGCTGGGATATTTGTGAGTACCTGAATAAACTCCTTTAATCCAAAAACAAACTCCACCTGAAAGAGAGAGCATGAAAAGCCCATTCATAGCCTGTTTTCAAACTCCCTGGCTCATGGTTTCTTTGGATTTGACCCTGCTTCCTGTACTAATGGTCTCTGAATATATTCCCAATTGTGGCTTATTGGGCTGTGAGGTACCCGGCATTAATGGGCAAGAGGAGAAAAAGTAACATAGCAACTGCTTACCCAAAAGTCTACCCATAAAAGCAGAAGCTATATGAAGCCGAAAGGAAATATAAATGGGTATAAATGTTAAGTTCTTTCCACAAAACTGTAAAGCCAACCATTCCCATGATATTGGTGCTCTCTTTTTTAAGATAAGTATATGCCTAGATTCACACACACACGTACACACACATATTACATATATAGATGTGACTTCAGGCAGATTAAAAATAACTTTTGGTAGGTAGCCTTTAAAATTGCTGTTTGCAAATAGGAGAACCACCTTTGCTATTCTGAGTAATTTCATTCTGTTTTAAGAAGAACCAAAATCCTGAAAGGAAATGTGCCCAGGAGAGAGAATCACATTGTGTCAGAATAGGGAGCCACCTTAGAGAAGAGAAGGTTAGAACATAGAATGTCAGAGCAGAGGGACAGTAGAGACAACTAATCCAATCTCATTCGACGCATGTTAACATGGAGGCTCAGACATACAACAAGTGGCAGAGATCAGTCTAAAACCCAGATTTGAATCACAATTCCAGCTAACTGATGAGGAGGCCTTTAACTTGTACATTTAACTTTCACTGAGAGGTGATGGCCTCCAAGTACAGAATAAGGCATAATTTTTTTGACATGGCTAAATGGCAGAATTTGTCTTATTTGATTTTGCATATTTGTTATAATGGTTTGGAGGGTTTTTTTCTGTTTTTCTCTCCAATAGGAAAAAGGAGAGAAGGGGACAAAATGGGCTTTTGTTCATTTTTTTAAAGATGAATTTCATTTAAAAAGTAGAGGGAGATTTAGACTATCTTGATCTCTAAAGTCCCTTTCAGCTCTAGCAGTCCATTATTCCATGATTCTTTAGGTGCTAAAATCTATGAGGGCAGGTGTTGAGGTATCCTTTTCTTATCTTTGTATTTCTTCCAGTGTCAATGAGATTATAGAATAATAGATTTAGAGTTAGAAGGCCCTTGGAGATCATCTAGTTCAAACCTCATAAGAACAAAAGTGGAAAAAGACTACTACAAAAATCAATAAATACCTTTTGAATAAAAATAAAGAAATGATAGAGCCCAGGCCTGATAACTTCCAACCAAGTGTTCTCCCCACTTCACTACAAACTTTAAGAAGTGCTCATTTCTGTGGGAGCTCAATTTTAAATTTCTCCAGGCATTTATTTACAAAGGTGCATCTATTATCAATTGATCTTTATATTCCCATTGCCAGCATGGAATACAAGTTCTTTGACTTACCTTTCTGGGCTAAAGTAGGTCTGGTTCGAGAGAGTTTGAATTGGGTTTCCAATGTGGCCTTTACTACCTTGGCTCCTGAATGGAAAGGATTTATGCTTTGTTTTGTTATGTTTTTTCTTCCTCATATTGATGTTGGCTCCAAGTCTTACTGGGCCCAACTTCTGAAAACATAAACCTGGGGCAGTGATCCTATTTATTGCCCATCCATTTTCTGTCATTACAAACAATCTCACAGTCCCACCTGTTCCAAAATGGTCATTTAGATCAAACACTCAGAGAATGCTCAATTATGGCAAGAAAGGCTTCAAGAAGCTTGGCAAATCTGTGGCCATGTTGCTATAAAAAATTATATCATGGTATTAAGTACAACCATCTCTTCCTGGCTGTGCATTCATTGTTCACAGGGTCCTGAGATGACAGACTGAGATCAGGAAACCAGTTATGTGGGTGTAATTGTGGCTTGAGCCAAACCAGCTGGACTAGATCCACTCTTAGGAATGTCCAAGCAGTCAGGCTTTGGTCAGCTGTTTCAAAATCCCATACTGTCCAACAGCAGAAGGACTCTTTGGGTAGGGAGGGAGAGCAGCAAGAAGGAGGAGGAGGAAGAAAATAAAGGGAGAGAAAGAGGAAAAAGGTCTTGTTTAGTGCAATAAAGCAGGCATAGGGGGAAGAGCAGAAAACTGGAGATAAAGAGAGGGAATTGAAGAAGAGAGAGAAGAAGAAGAAGAAGAAGAAGAAGAAGAAGAAGAAGAAGAAGAAGAAGAAAAAGAAGAAGAAGAAGAAGAAGAAGAAGAAGAAGAAGAAGAAGAAGAA
>NW_025349791.1:0-8424 GCF_016433145.1 Gracilinanus agilis
CTACAATGATTACAGAGAAACATGAAAAGACTGAGAGGAACTGAATCAGGATCATGTAACAGTCTTAGGGAAATAATCACCCACCCCAATGCCTACAATAATGTGAAAAAAGAGATCACTAAAAGGCAGCCAGGTGTTTTCTAATTACAATGGGAAAGGATGAAGACATAGGCCTCCTTCCTTTCCCTGAAAAGGTGAAAGCCTATGAATGAGAATGGTGAGATCCTTTCCTTTTGTTATTTTGTCCTTTTGTCTTTAATTATCACTGCAGAAGGCTCCCTGGGGTAAGGGGGAGGGGCATATCTAGAAATAATTCTGATTTTTAATTCTAAAAAACAAAAGGCATCAGTATAATTTAATTTAAAGGAAAAAAAACAAAGGGGGGGGGAGAAAATTCATTTCTTTTCTGGACTCCAATTCATGCATGAGTAGACACTAGAACACCAAAAGAAACCACCTGCTAAGACAATAAATTTACCAGCTCAAAGAACTCAGAAACCTAGCTCCAGGTGTATGAAAACACCATTTTCTTTCTCATGTGTATGAGGAGTTGCCATTGGTTTGTTCTTTGGGGGAGGAAGGAGGGGAGGCATTTGTGGATTAAGTTGAATATCTCAGGTTTTCAAAGTGAATAAGGACACTACCATCCATTTTAGTCCTTTCGATCTCCCTTGGGATGGAAGGGAGAGGGGTAGGACCATTAAAGTGAGAGAGACAGGAGAAGTAGAAGGGAGAAAGCAAAGCTTAAGCAGAAAGACTAAGGACTCCAAAGATAAACTCTTACTTCACAAGAGTTCTTACTTCAAGCCTGGGACAGTCCAGTCCTTTTCTTCCCAAAACTTTTAAAAATGCCTCATCCATCACCTCCCACCCCCACTGTCCTAGGAGTTCTACATGAGTCTTTGTGGTCAAAAGGAAATCATCCCTTGTAGAGCAGGCATGGAGCCTCACAGAAGTTAGCTGGGATGATTTTCCACTCACAGATAGTCCCCATACCCACCCAAGAAGTCCAGTAGAATTCATCAGGATTTTTCCTCCACTTGTATGGTCTTTGAGAACCCAGCATCACCTCCACACCAGGATAAAGTCTCAGCAAAGGAAGAACTTAGAGGACTCTTACTTTAAAGCTAAAAAAGCAGAGATAATGAGATACAATCTAGAGAAGATTGAGGGGGGATAGTAGAATTAATTGTCTTGACTCCGGAATCTTTAAGTACCTAAAGGACCATTCCTCATTGTTTCTGGTTCAATCCAATCCTATCTAGTTCAATCTAATAAATATGTATCAAAGGGCTTCCTATGATAGAAGCAGATGGGTACAGTGAATAAGAGATCTGGCCTTAGAATCAGGAGGAACAGAGCTCTGAAAAATATCACATTCTCCAAGTGATTGCTGACTTTGAAAATTTCATGAATTACTGCCCTCCTCCCATCCCCACCCCTATACACACACAGGAATCAGTTTGTCTAGGAATAAGTATTCACTGTGTCTGTCCCATGCTCTATGCTATATGTCCATTTCTAAGATTTCCTTCATGGGTAATTTAATTCATCATGAAAGATTGGTCTCTTGGAATCCTTAACAGACTTCTGAGTTCCACTCAGGATACCATCTCCTATATACAGTCTTTCTTGAGTTTTTGTGTGTAGGGGTCCATGGTGAGATGTCAAGAAACCCAAGAAATTTGATGTGAGTAGGGGAAAACATATCATTATTTTCACTAACCTCTAAATTAAATTTAGCATTTCCTTGAATTATTATTTAAGACAAAATTCTTGAAAAGGGTCCAAAGACCTCATCAGAATGCCAAAGGGGTACACATAGACCTTCCAAGGCTGCTCAAGGGGTCCTTAGGCTTCCCGAGGTTGTCAAAGTGGTCTGGAGACCTTACTAGACTGTTAAAGAATTCATAGACTTCACCACAATGCCAAAAGGATCTATAGGTCTTGTCAGGCTACCATAGTGATGAAAGTCACCAAGTGGTTGTCCATCAACTGGGGAATGCCTGAATAAGTTGTGGCTTATGATAGTGTGTAACAATAAAGAGAGCCAAGTAACTAATGTAATGACAGATGGGAGATAGAGAGAGTCTATGAGGTGAGACTCTCTTCTAGCTCTCCCCTCATGCCAAATATACACTGGGAGACTTCGAGGGGTGTCATCCCAAAACTGGGTGACCTGGATGGTCGTGCTATCCCACAGGAGTTGGGGGCGAGGCTTCCCTATAAGATGAGGTATGTGGTACCCCAATCTGATTCTGAATGAAGGCAGGGTTCACACAAGCCTCCCCCTAGGTCAATCAACTTCACAGAGGGTAGTCTGGCTCCAAGATGGAGGCAGCTAGAACAAGCTGTGGTTCCCCTCTCTCTCGTTGTCTTGCAGGCACTTTGGAACGCTATCTGACTAGTGAATGGCTTTTATTAATCACAATTCAGGAGTTGGGGAAAGGGGTGAAAGGGTGAAGGATTTGGAGTGCCCTCTTCTCCATCTCTATGGAGTCCATCACTTAGGAGGGAACCTTTGGGGTTCCCACTCCCAAGATTCTTTCTCCGCCCCTTCTCCTTCTGTTTTTATTTATATCCTTTTCTATAATTGTAAGTTTTGACTGAAAGGGAGTCTCTCAGCAAGGTTGGGTAATGGGGGAAGGAGACTAAGAGATCGCTCCCAAAATGGAGTCCAAACACTTAGATGACTTGATGATTGAAGTCTTGCTGGATGAGTACAAAGATGGAATCTTTGACCAGGGATTCAGGGTTTCAATGTCCAAAGATCCTCAGGAAGCACTAAGGACTGGATCTGAGCTGGGATGTCCTCCTCTGGAACCCCCCTCCTCTTCCTCCTTCCTCTGGAGAATTACCCAGAATTCTCTCTGGTCTCAACTGCTAGTAACTGTTACCAACTGTCAGCCACTCCTTCTCTGGCTCCTTTTGTCCCATCCCCCTTGCACAAATCCCATCCTTACAAGTGATGGAATACTATTGTGCTATGAGAAATAACAAGCAGGATGATTTCAGAAAAATCTGGAAAGACTTATATGAACTGATGCAAAGTGAAGTGAGCAGAATCAAAAGAACACTGTACACATTAACAGCAATATTTCTTGATCAACAGCTGTGAATGATATAATAATTCTCAGCAATGCCACAATCCAAGACAATCCAAAACAACCCAGAGACTCCTCATGAAAAATGCCCTCTGCCTTCCAAAAAAGAAATGGAGTCTGAATGCAGACTAAAACATGCTAAATTTCATTTTCTTTATCCTTTTTTAATCTGAGAATTCTTGCACAAAACAACTAAAATGGAAGCATGTTTTACATAATTACACATTTCAAATCTATATTGGATGGCTTGCCTTCTCAGGGAGGGGGGGAAAGACAAGGAGGGAGGGAGGGAGGGGAGTCAGATGAAGGAAGAAAATTTAGAACTCAAAGCTTTTTAATGTTTAAAAAATACTTTTACATGGAATAGGGGGAAAATAAAATATTATTTAAAAAAAAAAACTTGCCTTATCTGGCAGTCCTTTCTCCTCCCCAAAATTACTTTGTATTTGTTTCACATATACTTCAAATTTGTTGTAGGTATATGTACTATAACCTTGCCCCATCCCCATTAGAATGTAACCACCTTGAAGGCAGTTTTTCCTTTGTAAGGGTAGCTCCTAATGCTGGCACATAAACACTGGCCAAATTAAATTCTGCTCCCTCACATTGCCCAAAGACTTGCCCTGAAGCAAATTTTCCAATGACCCTGGACTGCTATATTTAGTCCTTAATCTACTGAGAAAGAAGCTTTATCCAGAGTAATCCATGAGCACTAGGGAGGAATAAAGACACAGTGGAAAATATAAAGCACACCCAGCTTTACTAACATATCAGCCATGGCTTTGGACCTCAGAAAGAAATGAGTGACTCAGTCCAGAGCCTTCTATTAAATTAAAATATCTTACGTCTTGGAAACCAAAGCATTCTCTTGATTACAGTGTAAGTTTCCATAAGAGATAAAGTCTGGGGGCTAGTTTCCAGGCCACAGACTATTTAGAGACCAGAGGAAGTTCTTGGAAGAAAATGAAAACATTAATCTGATGCTTTTTTTTTTCATTTCCCTTTGGTTCATGTATTCCTAATGAGTTTAGTCTTGGGGCCCTGTCATTTCTTCAGCAGTGTATACAGCCAGGAAGGCTAACAGCAAATTTGGTGAGGTTGGGGCTCTCCCATCCCTGGGCTTGTGCATACAAAGTAGGACTGCTGTCTAAATTGCAAGGGGTTAGATCTACTCCTCCCAGTGAGGAAACTCCCATCCACAGACGCAGACAGCCAACTGTTCTGTAGTATGGTGTCCTAGCACAGGGGTGTCAAACTCAGATAGAAATAGGAAGGCATATCGACTTAGGAAAACTACATATTATCTATGTTCCATTATATTTTTACTGAGTTTGTTAAATATTTCCCAATTGCATTTTGATCTGGTTTGGCCAAACTCAGAAGTATTTGGGGCTACATGTAGTCTTACTGTAAGCTGTTCGAAACTTCTATCTAGAGAGTTGCCTCAACACTGAGAGATTAAAAAACTTCCCCAGGCACAGAGAGGTAGCTCAGCAAATAGAGAGCCAGGCTAGGAGATGGGACATCTTGGATTTAAATGTGGCCTTAGATATTTCCCAGCTCAACCCTAGACAAGTCACTTCACCCCCATTGCCTAGCCCTTACCACTCTTCTGCCTTGGAACTAATACATAGTATTGATTCTAAGGTGGAAGGTAAGGGGTGAGAGAGAGAGACAGAGACAGAGACAGAGAAAAACAGAGAGTTAGAGGAGGGGGGCATGAAGAGACAGAGACAGAGAGAGAGGGAGGGAAAGAGGCAAGGAGAGAAAGAGACAGAGAGGGAAACAGAGGGGGAGAGAGAGAGTCAGAGGGGGAGAGACAGAGGGGCAGAGAGAGAGAGAGACAGACAGACAGACAGACAGAGATAGAGACAAAGAGACATAAAAAGAGAAACAGAGACAGAATCAGAGACAGAGATAAAGAGACAGAGACAGAGAAACAGAGACAGACAGACAGACAGAGTCCCCAGAGGCACATGACTAATATTTGCAAGGGCTGAACTTAAACAAGTCTTCTTGACTCCAAGGCCACTTCTCTACTCATTATGTCAGACAGACTGCTTTTCACATAGTAGGGATTTGATCAGCATTTCTTGAATGCAAATGAATTGGTTTGAAGTGAATTCAATCTGATACTGACCTCTATATTTGGAGTTAGAGGACCTGGGTTCAAATTCTGCCTTAACCACTGACTTGAATTAGTTATTGTGAGTTGTGAACTTAAATTAGTTATTGGACCTCAGTTTCTTCACCTATAAAAAAAAACTTCCTCAAGTCAAATGGTCCCCAGAACCCAGCTATCTCTAAACTTATGATCCTATAATGTTACAGTTTGGTCGACTAAAAAAAGAAAAATTAGAAATTAACCCCCTTGATCATATAAATAATTGCAAGCAAAAAGTTAAGGCTCAGAATTTAGCATTGGTTATTCACCTCTGTTTTAAGGAGATACAGTGAAGGAGGGGAGAGGATGACCAATGGAACTGCAACTCCCAACATGGGCTGTGTCTGTGAATGAAGGTTGGTCCATGCTAGGTAATAGGAATTATGCAATGCTCAAAATCCAGTTAATTGAAGCAGCTTCACCAGTTACCCAAAGAAGATGTTTTCACAATCACAGCTGCATGGTGGCTGACTTCCAATATCCCTTTTAGGTCTGTCCCTATGAGCTTATGTTCTTCCAGTGCCCTCCTTTTTTGAGATGAGATAACTGACACCATAGTTGACTTGCCTACCGTTACCATGAAACCATAAGCTCATGTATCTGAAGCCAGAAGAGGCGTGAAGCTTAAACTAGTCTATTTCATTTTACAAATGAGGAAACTGAGGTCCATAGAGAGGAAGGGCTTGACCAAGGTCCTACAGTTCATAAGTAGCTAAGCTATGGTTTGAACTGTCTCCATGATGTCACAGCAACCAATCTTTCCACTCTTCTTCCATCATCTAAAAACTAACACCAGAAACATGATCTAAAATAGAATTATCAAGACACCAGGATAAGAAAGACTGAAAGAATTAGTCAGGTTTGTTTGTTTTTTTTCTTTCTTTTTCTTCCTTATCCCTACCTTGCTTTGGTTGGGGAGATGAAGGTAAAACTAACCCAGCCTGCATACAAGACCCTTCTGTGAAATAGGCTATAACATCTCCAAGAAGAAAACCATTCTTGTAATAAAGGACTAGAACCAAGGAGAAGTCAAACAAGGCCAAATCATTAACAATCACCTGCTGATAATCAGATGCATCCGGGAAAGGCTAAAGAAAGAGTTGAAGTCTGGAAATAAAGCTAGCTAGAATCACTGGGATGACTAGATGGTAGAGTAAATAGGGTACTGCACCTGGAGTTAAGAAGACTCATTTTCCTGAGTTCAAATCTGACCTCAGACACTTCCTAGCTGTGTGACCATGGGCAAGTCACTTAAATCTATTTGCCTCAGTTTATTCATCTGTAAAATGAGCCAGAGAAGGAAATGGCAAACCAATCCAATGTCTTTGTCAAAACAAAACAAAACAAAATAAAAAACAAATGGGGTCCCAAAGATTTAAATACTACTGAACAAAAACAAAAAACCAAATCACCAGGATTCAGAGTAAAAGATTCAAGTGGGGTCTAGCTTTAGGCAAGAATCCAGGAATATGGATATCTAAATGGGTTTGAGCTCCTACAAGTGCTGTATGTTCCAATTAAACTTAATCAATGCAAAGAAAATGTCTTAAGCCCTCTAAGTGCTGGTGTTTGGAATTATGGCCATGTACTTTGATGAGGTTCAGTTGAGGACGAGTCCCTACCCTGAGAGCTGTCCCAGAGGGGAAAGTTTCTTAAGTTGTTGGATTTTTAGAAATAAGGAATGATTGGCAATAAAAGTTATTTTAAGCAGTAAAAATAAAAAAAAAATCCACATTTGGTAAACTCAAATCATCTGTTCCAATTCTCTCACTGGGCAGATGAGGAAACTGAGAACCCAAGAATTTAAATTACTTGTAGAAAGTTGGGTAACTAGTTAGTGGCAGGACTGGGATCAAAACTGATTCTTGGCTAATGTCTTAGAATCAATATTATGTGTCAGTTCTAAGGCAGAGGAACAGTTAGGGCTAGGCAATGGAGGTTAAGTGACTTGTCCAGGGTCACATAGATAAGAAGAGTTTGAGGCCATTTGGGAACCCAGGACTTCCCATCTATCTCCAGGTCTGGCTTTCTCTCCACTGAGCTGTCTAGCTGCCCTGCCATATTCCAATCTAAACTCATGTCCGTTAGCCACAGTGATCGCCCTTATAGATGGAGACTCTTACCTTGGCTTCAGTCTCAGCCAAATCTTCATCTCTAAGAATCTCATGTTTATTGTGAGGACTGAGGCAGGAAAACCACTTATTCCCCCATCATTGTTGCATATTTTCCCCTCAGGCTCTAGAGCCTGTGAAACGAAAAAAGCTAAAATGCTAAAAATTGAGTCTCTGAATAACCCATCTGTGGGGGTAGTGACATCAACTCGTCTGCAATGCCATGAGACTGTTCTTATGGAGAAAGTAAATAGGAATCAATCAGCCCTGGAAACTGAGACCTGCCCAAAGGGGAAAACAAAATCAATGAAGTAAAAGCCAACAGTAGCCAAACTGCCCAAGCATGATCTAATAAAATCATGGGGTTAAGACTTGGAGGGATCTTCGAAGCTAAGTCAGCAAGCACAATGAAGTTAGAAAAAGCGTGAGAATCTGAATCAGATCTGGGTTCAGAGCCTCAGTGACTCTGGGCAAGTCTCTTCTCCCGACCTCATTCTCCTCATTTGTCAAAGAAGAGGATTAGATTAGGTGGCCTCTAATATTTCTTACAGCTCTAAATCTCTTTCAGTGCTATCTCAATGCCCTCATTTTACAGATGAGGAAACTGAGGCTAGTAGACATTGGCCAATCTCCCATGTCTTCTTTCCCTAAGCAGTTACTAGAAGAGCCAAAATTAATAAAAATCTGACACACCCAGTGCTTTAGCTATGTTTCTTCATTTCATCTTCAGCATAACTGAAATAGGTGCTCTAGGGATTATTATACCCATTTTAATGACGAAGAAATTAAGGATAGGAGAGATTAAATTATTTTTTCCCATAGAAATATTGCTAGTAACACACATTGGCAGTGTGATACGCATGGAATCAAAAAGATCTGTATTCATACCCCATTTCTGAAAGTAGTCACAGGCTCACCCCCCTAAGCAAGTCATCTCACCTCTGTCTGTCTTTGGACTTCTTTACTAAATTGAGAGAGACAGAGACAGAAACAGGGAAACAGAGAGACAAAGAGACAGAGACAGAGAGAGAAAAACAGAGAAACA
>NW_025349792.1:0-7594 GCF_016433145.1 Gracilinanus agilis
ATATATATGTATATATATATATACATTTATGTATATATGTATACACATATACAGAAGTAGCACTCTCTTCCTCCCCCCTCCCCTCTCTCTCTCCATTTCTGTCTCTCTCCCTCTCTCTGTCCATTTCTGACTGTCTGTCTGTCTGTCTTTGTCTCCTCTCCCTACCCCCTCTCCATCTCTCTTCCTCTCTCTACATAGAGAGAGAGAATGAGAAAGAGATAGGGGTGTATATATACACAGATGGTACAGTTAAGTGGCACAGTGAATAGTGTATTTTACATAGAGGTATATATATTATTAAATGCAGAAGAAGAGTTTAAGGTGCTATAGTATCAGGGAAGGGCAAAACAACTTGTAGCAAAGTCAGTGAAGTCTTCCTAGAAGTGCCATTGGAGTTTTGCCTTAAAAGGAGAGAACATTTCACTAGGTGCATATATTTTGATGGATGGAAGAGAGAGCAGCATGCACCTTTTTGTGGGGAACATTCTGGACAAAGGTGTGGAGATGGGAAAGGATAAAATGTGTGCGTGCATGTTGGGGGAAGGCACTGTGATGCTGAATAGTTCACTTTTCTTGGAACTTACTAAATGCAAGAGAGAGACTCAGTTGGGCCATACTAGGAGCCAGATTGTGGAGGATCTTGGATAGGAGGCTAAAGTGATGGGTCTTTTTTATTTAGCAGACAATCATATTTATTTATGTAGTACTTAAAAAAATTCAAATTGCTTTATTTTCTCATCTCGTAGTAACTCTGTGAGGCAGCTAGCAGAGCATTGGATAGAGCACTGAGCCTAGAGTCAGGAATACCAGAGTTGAAATTTGGCCTTAGATACTTACTAACTGTGTGATCATAGGCAAGTCATTTAGCCTTTGTTTACCTCAGTTTCCTAGTCTATAAAGTGGGAAAAATAATAAGCTCTCCCTCCCAGGGTTGTTATGAGTATCAAATGAAATGATATTTGTAAAGTGCTTGGCACATACTAGGCATTTAATAAATGCTTATTTTCTTCTTTTCTTTCCTGTAAGGTAAGTACCATTATAATAAAGTCTATTTTGCAGATGATGAAACTGAGTCTTATTAAGGTTAATTCATTTGTTTAAATTCACATCTGCCCAATGTAGGATTTGAACCAGGTATTAGTGACACTGAGTTTAGAACCCTATGTACTTGTTGTTGTAAAGATTTCTGAGCAGGGATAATATGATATCTGTGCTCCAGGAGAAATAATGTAATGGCATTATGCAGAATAGATTACTTTCTCATGTCCTTATGTGGATGGATACTTAACCAAAAAAAAAGTTGATTTTTCTTGCAAGAATTGAGTACGTTGACTCAGAACTGTGTTTTTCATTTTGCAATGTTTGGAATGAAAGTCACAGAGAACTCCATGATGTGGTACTAGTATTTTAGATAAATGTGAATGAATTCTCCTTCATCCTTAAAGTAAGCAAATAAATTAAGTCAGTGTACATGTGTAGGCTGTGGAGGAAAGAGCAAGCCAATGGACCAGGAGAAAACTCATCTCCTGGGCATGAGTTGGAAGCTGTAGTTTACATCTCCTGGTAATATGAAATCTGATTCTCTATGATGCTGAAACATGTCCTTGGGTGCTCCCAAGTAGCATGAAAAGCACAGACGTAAAAGAATCTCAGCTTCTACAAATATGAAAAAATATGGAAGCTGGGATTTATGGGAAGGAGAACTTATTACTATATGAGGGAATCTGATCCCCAAGGTATGTGATTAATTTGGCACTTTTTGCTGCCTTGCTAAGAAAGGGAAGCATTTGAAAATAGGATAATTTCAATGAAAATGGAAAAAATAAAACCACAGCTATCTGAGTGAAATTATTTCCCCAACAAGTCACACAGCCTCAAAGAGTTTTATTTAGTGGGAAGACAATTGGATTTGGAGTTAAAGGATTTCAATCTTAGCTTTGCTACCCTCTAGCTGTGTAGCTTCACTTAAGTTACTTTACTTCTCTGAACTTCACTTTCCTCATCTCTAAAATGAAGGTGGTGGACTAGATGGTTGTCAAAGCCCCTTCCAGTTCTATTAGTTGTTATATTGGTTTCTGTTGTATTAAAGAAGATAGGATCATTGCTAACCTTCTCTGTTAGTTTGGCTGAACTATGCCTATTGTTCAGACTATCTATGTAGTTGGATGATGAACCCAGAAAACTAGACTATCCCTACATTTATTTTGGACAGTCATCGAGATTGGATGATGAGCTTTAACTGGAACTCAATGTGGGGAAGTTGGACTTGATTGCCTTTGGGAAATTGTATAGTATTTTTATGACCCAAAGCTTTTTCATGGAAGAGACCTATCTTTTTTTTAAATTTTAGCAACAATCTTCTAGCAATATGATGTGGCAGAGAATCATGGAAAACTTTAGTTCCAAAGAATTCAAATTGAAGATAATAGGGGAATATTGTGGGTGTAAAGAGACTCTAATGCTCATATGACTGATGAAGAGTTACACAAAAGAGAAGGCATAAAAGATTTCATCAGAGAAATTTATGATTGGAAAAAATGTATGCTTTGGTTGTAAGCAGCAAAAACAATGGATGATGGGCAGCCAGCTCTCTTGAGCTAATGAACATCCATCACCATGGTAGATGATTCCATGTGGAGAATTTACAGAGTGTCAGAAACAAGCATGACACAGATTGAAAAGGAATAGGTGGATTATGATCTGCCTTGTTGGAGAGACTATCCAGATCAATGGATTACATATCTATTGAAATTTCAATCGATCAACAATTGCGGCATCATAGGATGATGAACTTAGAAGCAGAAAGCATCTCAGAGTCCAGTCCTTTCATCTTACAGATAAGGAAACTAAGGCCTAGAGACATTAAGTGATCTGAATAAGGTCACGCAAGGAGTAAGCATCACTTGTAGAATTTGAACCGAAGTCCTTTGATTCCAGAGGTGGAAGGCAGGACCATCAGATTTCAGCGCAGGTGAATATTTAATGTTTCCCGTGGGGCTCATTATTCTGTTGGTCCTCAAAGGAAATATAGCACATTCCAACAGCTTTGGAATTTAGATTTTTTACATAGTTAAAGGTAAGCATTATTTGTAGTTATGGGTTTAGGTTTTGATTGCAGGAGGAAGACCCAACTGCTGAAGACCCCTATGGCTCTTAATCTCTGAGGAGTCTTAGGAAGAGAATATAATATTCTCTTCTAAAAGCTGCATACTTGGGAATTCTTAGGAGACGAATATGATAAGTGAATCACATTCTCTCATCCTCTTTGCTGCAATCCAAATTTGGATATGTTAATTGGGTAAACATGGATTGATTTTATTAGCCTGAGAAAAGGAGATTGTCTCCTATAACTGGAATCCATGGCCTCTGCTCAGCCAGCATCCAATACCTTGCAAAGCTATTTGTCAAATAGCCCAGGTTAGCTGAGGGTTCTGCATGGCTGAATCTGGTAAACATCTGGAAATCCAGGTGCCTGCCATTTAAAATGTCTGGCCCAGAAGTATTCCTTCATCATATTAGCCTGTCACGTTATTATTTTGCTTAATGATACTGTCATTATCACATTCACTTGAGTGACAAAATGCCAGATTCATGCTCATCAATTTTCTGCTTTCCCCTTCCAAATCAGAGGGCTTTTTATCCATTGAATTAGTGCAGTTAGCTAATGCAGCACAGAGAATGATGTTTTAGCTGTGATATTCAGAAATGACATGTCATCTTAGGCCATTCCTGTAATTCACATATTAAACTTAGCTGGGCCACCAAGATAGAGCCATTTAAACGGGAATCATCCTGAATGTAATTATACATATCAAGATAAATATTTAAATGTGAAAATTTTAAGGATAAAAATGACTAGGAAAAGTAAATGTATTTTTGAATGGAAGGTTAAAATAATAATTCATAGGCTATCAACTCACTGTCTATTAGCCTGTATAAAGCTCAATTCAACTGACTAATATCTCAATTCAACGTTTAAAATTAGTTCTCCATCTGCTTCAAATGGTATTTTGACCACATGCAAATACTTCTACTAATGAACCTCATGGAAATCACATGAGAAACTGGGTTGTTGGTTGGAAAAGTTCTCTAATTATTAAGCAGATGGTTTGTGAAGACTTAGTCAAAAACAAATGGAGCTTAAAGCTATCACAGCTTCATGATATCATGTTTACTCCAAACTCATATTATCTCACCCTCCTTTTCCATTCCCCACTTCTTTGGATAGGGCATGTTGCAAACATCAATGGACAACACATAATTTCTCTTGTACGTGAAACCTCCAATATGATAATAATATACATTATTATAGGTTTTTTAAAGGATTACATTCTTTAATGTAATATAAAGCACTCATGGGATGTAGATTACTGAAAGTTATATTATCCCCATATTACAGATGAGGAAATTAAGACCTTAGAGAAGTAATGCCACTTGCCTAAGGTCACATAGAAAGAAAGTGGGCAGAGCCAAGATTTGAAACTGGATTCTCAGACTTCAAGGCTGATATTCTTTCCATTCAAACACGTTATCTTTCCCCTCGTGCTAAGGAGGTAAGACAGACTGAATGAAACAGCCTTTGTAGTGTAAAAGCACTTGTTTTCAGGAAGTAGGTGGGGTGGCTCTTCTTTAAGGATTCAAGGTTTGGACATCAGGGATAAATGTTGACTGTGACAATTTCATCTCTAATATTAGATATCAAGTATACATGTGAAATGGTGTCCACTATATTTTCTTTAATTATTGGTATAACACCCAAGTAAATGGAACAAAGGTATACATTCTGATGTGGCTATGGAATCTTGAATGGGACTTATAGTGAAATTTTCCTTTCTCTAGCACAATGGAAAGGGCTCTTTCCTATATGATGGGATTCAGTTCCTCTTAATTTTTTTTTAGTATTTCCATTCCAAGCAAAAATTTGTACTTTCTAATTAAATTAAAATTGTTCTTTTTCTCACCGAAAAAGGGATTGAGGGCAGAGTCAAGGAAATGATCTAGTTAACTTCAAAAATGGAAATATTCTTTGTGTGGCAGTATCCATTGCCAAAATAAAAGAAATATTTAACTGAATGCTGGGCAGCGTGAACATGTACAAACAAAATACAAGTCTTGCTCAGTTTTAGTTCCATGTTGTTCAGTTGTCTCTTACTATCCACAACATGGACAAAATATGATTGTAGATAGAAGGATGCTCTTAGACTAAATGAAGGAAACCACTGGAAGAGTTGGGAATATTGAAGCCAGGTTTAAGTCTAAACTCACTGGTCTTTTTGTTATATCACACTTTGGTTTTGTAGTCATTTCAATCATGTCCTATTCTATTTTTTATTTAATAATTTTTATTTTTTAGAAAAGTTATCCATGGTTACATGATTCATGTTCTTACTTTCCCCTTCACTCCCCGACTTCCTCCCCTCCACCATAGCCACCATGCATTTACACTGGTTTTAACATGTGTCATTGATCAAGACCTATTTCCAAATTGTTTATAGTTGCATTGGTGTGGTTGTTTTGAGTCTACATCCCCAATCATGTCTGCCTCAACCCATCTGTTAAACAGTTGTTTTTCTTCTGTGTTTCCACTCCTATGGTTCTTCCTCTGAATGTGGGTAGCATTCTTCACCATAAATCCCTCAGAATTGTCCTGGGTCATTGCATTGCTGCTAGTACAGACGTCCATTACATTCTATTTTACCACAGTGTGTACAATGTTCTTCTGGATCTGCTGCTTTCACTCTGCATCAATTCCTGGAGGTCTTTCTAGTTCATGTGGAATTCCTCCAGTTTATTATTCCTTTGAGCACAATAGTATTCCATCACCGGTATATACAACAATTTGTTCAGCCATTCCCCAATTGAAGGGCATACCCTCATTTTCCAGTTTTTTGCCACCACAAAAAGCACAGCTATAAATATTTTTGTACAAGTCTGTTTATCTCTGATCTTTTTGGGGTACAAACCCAACAATGGCATACCTAGATCAAAGGGCAGGCAATCTTTTATAACTCTTTGAGCATAGTTCCAAATTGCCATCCAGAAGGATTGGATCACAACTCCACCAGCAGTGCATTAATGTCTCAGTTTTGCCACATCCCTTTCAACATTCATTACCCTCCCCTGCTATCATTTTAGCCAATCTGTTAAGGGTGAGGTGATACCTCAGAGTTGTTTAGATTTGCATTTCTCTAATTATTAGAGATTTAGAACACTTTCTCATGTACTTATTGATAATTTTGATTTCTTTATCTGAAAATTGCCTATTCATGTCCCTTGCCCATTTATCAATTGGGAAATGGTTTGATTTTTTATACAATTGATTTAAATCCTTTTATATTTGAGTAATTAGACCCCTGTCAGAGTTTTTTGTTATAAAGATTTTTTTCCTAGTTTGTTGTTTCCCTTCTGATTTTGGTTGCATTGTTTTTGTTTGTACAAAACCTTTTTACTTTAATATAATCAAAATCATTCATTTGACATTTTGTAATTTTCTCTAATTCTTGCTTAGTTTTAAAACCTTTCCTTTCCCAGAGATCTGACAAGTATACTATTCTGTGTTCACTTAACTTATTTATAGTTTCCCTCATTATATTCAAGTCATTCACCCATTCTGGATTTATCTTGGTGTAGGGTGTGAGATGTTGACCCAGGCCCAGTCTCTCCATATTGTTTTCCAATTTTCCCAGCAGTTTTTGCTGAATAGTGGATTTTTGTCCCCAAAGTTGGGCTCTTTGGGTTTATCATACACTGTCTTGCTGACGTCACTTACCCCAAATCTATTTCACTGATTCTCCCTTCTGTCTTTTAGCCAGTACCATATTGTTTTGATGACTGCTGCTTTATAGTATAGTTTAATATCTGGTACTGCTAGGCCACCTTCCTTCACATTTTTTTCATTATTTCCCGTGATATTCTTGATCTTTTGTTCTTCAAAATGAACTTTGTTATAGTTTTTTCTAATTCAATAAAGAAGTTTTTTGGTAGTTTGATAGGTATGGCACTAAGTAAGTAAATTAATTTGGGTAGAATTGTCATTTTTATTATGCTAGCTCATCCTACCCATGAGCAATCAATGTTTTTCCAAATGTTTAGATCTAGTTTTAATTGTTTGGAAATTGTTTTGTAGCTGTTTTCGTATAAGTCCTGTGTTTGTTTTGGTAGATAGATTCCCAAGTATTTTATATTGTCCAGGGTGATTTTAAATGGTGTTTCTCTTTCTACCTCTTGCTACTGTGATGTGTTGGAAATACATAGAAATGCTGATGATTTCTGTGCATTTATTTTGTATCCTGCCACTTTGCTAAAGTTGTTGATTATTTCTACTAGCTTTTTAGTTGATTTTCTAGATTTTTTTAAGTAGACCATCATATAATCTGCAAAAAGTGATACCTTAGTCTCCTCATTGTCTATTTTAATACCTTCAATTTCTTATTCTTCTCTAATTGCTACTGCTAGTGTTTCTAGTACAATGTTAAATAAAAGAGGTGATAATGGGCATCCTTGTTACATGCCTGATCTTATTGGGAAGGCTTCTAATTTATCCCTATTGCATATGATGCTTGTTGATGGTTTTATATATATATATATATATATA
>NW_025349793.1:0-1212 GCF_016433145.1 Gracilinanus agilis
AAAAAAAGGCAAACTGAGGCCTGATGTCAAGCAGAGTGACCTAGCAAATTAGAGTTGTACCGGACCGAAATCAGCTGCTTTCTTTCAAGGAGTTCTTCAACCAGAGGCTTCAAGTTTCAATAGGATAACAAAAATAGATTTCCAATTGGAAGGGACTTTAAGAGACTTCTACCCTAACCCATTTTAGAAATGAGGAAACTAAGATCCAGAAAGTTTAAGCAACTTGTTGAAAGTCCCATAGGTAATAATGGAGGTAGGATCTGAACCCACATCTTCTGAGGATAAATCCTTTTACCTTTCTACTGTAACATGCATGTTGCAGTAAGATTCCTTCTATCTATGAGTTGGACTAAATGGGGAAGGAAAGGGAAGGAGAAGGGAGAATAAGGGAGAGAAGAGAGGAGAGGAGAGAGGAGAGAAGAGGAGAGGCAAGGGAAGAAGAGGAGGGGAGGAGAGAAAGGGAGGAGGGAAGGTAAAGAGAGGAGAGGAAAGAAAGGGAAGGGGAGGAATGTTTATTAAGTATCTATTATGGGTCAGGCATTGTGCTAAGTGCTTTACAAAAAGACCATTGAGGTCTCTTCTAATTCTCAATTTATTCTGTGAAATATGTGGGCTCCATTAACCCATCTATAAAATGGAAATAATAAGTATGCCTTCTTTGATTAGATGTCTTCTCAAGTCCCTCTCACCTTTGGAAATAGGATCCTCTGACCCTATTTCACCCTCAAAAATCTGAAGGATATTTTAGATAAATGATCTAATTCAAGTTTTATGACAGCCCTGGAATGGAGATGTTCAGGACTCCAGTGGATCATTGAAGTGGGTGGATATTTCTTCCATGTGCTACATTTCACAACCTATCTGTATCTCTCTATCTTTTTTCTATGTCCTTTTAGTAATTCACAATGGGGTTCCTTTCCAGTGTTCAGGGGGCCTTCTTCATTTTCTCATGACATAGAGAGGATACCCATGAATCATTTAGGCTCTCTGTCAGTCATTCCTTATTCTTGTCCCATGACAAGCTGGCCCATCTGCTGTTCCAGTCATCTGTTTCATTGAATGGTATCTCATTCTCAATTTCTTCTTGGCAATCTTATAGAAGAGGAAAATAAAGCTAGGTAATTTGTCTGGAAGGAAGAAGAATAGAGGAGTGAAGAAGCAAAAGAGAGGAGGGAAGGAAGGAAGGAAGGAAGGAAGGAAGGAAGGAAGGAA
>NW_025349794.1:0-3604 GCF_016433145.1 Gracilinanus agilis
TCCTTCCTCTCCTTCTATATAAAGCAGCGGAGCCAAGTTATTTAACCATCCTGGGCATCAGTTTCCTCATTTATAAAGTGGGAAGGTAGAGTGAATTAGATGAGCTCTGAAGTCACTTCTAAATCTATGATCCTAAGAGTCATTAGGAAAATGAGCAGACATGATAATCCTTCAAAAATACTTTATGTAGGTGCAGCTGGGTATACAGTGGTTAGAGCACCGGGCCTGGAGTTGGGAAGATATAGGTTCAAATCTGATTTTCAGGTACTTCCTAGATGTGAGACCCTGGACAAGTTACTTAATCCTGTTTCCCTAGCCCTTGGCTTTCAACCTTAAAGTTGTTACTGAGATAGAAAGTAAAGGTTTTAAAAAGAAAAATCCTTTTTTGATTATATATTTTATATTTACTTGTTTGTGGGTGTTATTTCCCACAGTAAAATGTAATAGCTTTGAGGGTAACAATGGTTTCATTCTGTCTTTGCGTTCTTAGTGCCTAATATTGTTCCTGGTCTGGACCAGTTGCTTCCCAGATGCTTGTTTAGATGAACTGAAATGAACTGGATGTGTTCTGCTTGGACCCTGAGGGCAGAAGATAGAAATTATATAGAGAGAAATTTCAGCTTGATGAAAAGGAAAACTTCTTGACAATTGATGCTGTCCCAAAATGGGGTACACTCATGAGACACTGAGGTTCTAGATGACCTTCTTTTAAGGAATATTACAAAGGGTCTTCTTGTTCAGATACACATTGAACTAAATGGTTTCTAAGGTCCCTCTCCACTTTGGGGTTCTGTCAGTTTTGTAAATCTAAGTAAGTGATCCACTGTGGTTAGAACAGAGGGTACAATAGGCAGGACCATTTGAAATAAGGTGGCTTGGAGTCAGCTTATGCTGGGTCTCAAATGCCAAACTAAGGCCTTATTCATAGAAATAAAGACTGTCCCAATTATTATGAATTTAGATCTCTAATCTCTGGTCGGTAATTCTGAGAGTGGAGCATCATTGGCAAAGTGTACCTGACTCGGGACTTCCTAGGATCTCTGGATCTGGGACAATCAGAAATTCTAGCTGGTTTTCTTATCATGAGCACTGACTGCAGCATGTTTGCCTCTGGCTGTCCCACCATAAAATGGTTTATTATTTCTTTAGATTTCTGATACTATAGGTAGGCAGCCACTCAGTGGAGAATTTCTGAAGCTTTGGCTGTAAATATGGCTCAGATATGACCACAATTCCATCAATGCCTATCTTCTGTCAGATATATGAATAAAAATGATTTCCCTTTTTTTGAATAAGGAGCTAAACTCAGGAACCTATAACCAGAAATGAGCAAAAATCTTTGTGCTCACATCATTGCATTGCATTTCTGGGAAGGAAAAAGGCATTTTAGATGGAAGTTGAATTGAGATAAAAACAGTAGCAGACCTATTGTTTCTTCTCTTGAAATCTGTGACTTTAATGGTGGTTTGATTAGATTATCTAGAAAGAAAGTAGAACTGGGATTTAAAAATATAGAAACTGCCAAAAAGTATATATGGCAGGTGTCTATGGCAAAAACACTCCTTTTCTGGAGCAGATTTAAAGTTTGAAGGTATTTTAAGAGTCCTAAAATCTTATTATTTACAGCAGGAAGAAACCCTAAGGGCAATCTTACCCAATTCCCTGCTTCCATTTTGCTAGATGAAAAAAATGAAGTTCAGAGAGAGTGACTTGCCCAAGATCATTCAAGTAGCAAATGACAATTGGGATTTGACTCTAACTCTTCTGAATCCAGATTTAGCCTTCTCTTCATTGCATGGCACATTTCTATGCATTAATTTTATTTGGGTATAGCCATCCTCAAAACTCAGTCTCTCTCAATTTGGTGTTTAAACTAAAAGAAGGAAAACTCCATCACAGCCATTAACCTAACCATATTGTTTCAGTTTAAAAAAAAAGTCCCTAGAAATGATAGTAACAGCCTGAATGACAATTAATAGAATTATTCATTCCTGTGCTTCTCTTTGCAATAACAATAACCATTTGCATTAAATTGGCATTGATGTGTACAGTGTTCAATTCCCTGGGCTCTTCACCATAATTAAGATTAATGATCATTTACTCTGAAACAGTTTCACTGAAATTTCACAAGATATGAAGATAAACTGACATGCCATCTGAAAAATGGAGGAAGATTTTGGATCCTGAAATTACCTGGGTACATAACACACTGAGGCTAAGGTCCCTGTTTGCAGGCACTGATCCCATTATCACCCTCCCAGCTGTCCAAGTATTCTTTAGCTTCTACGTGACTTCCACTTCTCTCTAAGACACCTTACATTTCTCAAATTTCCACCCCCTTTTCCTACCCACTACTTCTCATGTCTTACCTGGTACTATGGTTCTCAACTACTGTGATTCTGAAATTCTCTTTCTTCCTAAGCTAAATGATTAACTTAAAATGCTCATCTAGGAAACTATATATAGAAAGGGACAGGGGAATTTCCATCTTGTTCCATGACACAGAAGGAAAAAACCTTGCACCAATTAGTATACACCAAAGTGGAATGGATTACCATGGTACCTAGCAGGTTCTCCTTGCTTGAAGTTCTTCAATGTAGCTTTTTGTCAGACATGATATAGAGGGGATGCCTATTCAGGGTATGGTTTGGGCAAGATGGCCTCTTAATTTTTCGATTCTGTTATCCAAAAATAAATTATCAAATTAATTAATCAAATTATTTAATTAATATTAATCTAATACTCAAATTAATTAATCACTTAATTAAAGACATTTATTAAGTGCCTACTATGTTCCTGTCATTGTGTTCTAAATGCTAGAATTATAGGGACAAACTATTCTTAAGTAGCTTACATTCTTCTGGAAAAGATAGCATACACATTAATGGTTTTGTGGGGAATCATTTTACCTCATATAACAGGAGTACAAACCAGCTAACCTTTTGGTGAGATAGTACTGTTATTGGTGACCAGAAATAAAGAGGGAATTTTTATAGTGTCTTTACATCTATCTAAATCCCTTAAGGATAATAAGGGACCAGGACTGAAAGAGGTTGGGTACTTGATTGTTCACTGCAGACTGTTGACATGCTCCCAGCCTTAATTTATCAAATCCAAATGAATAGAAAAGGTTTTTACATTCACTTGCTTGCCACAGGCCTATTGATAGCAATAACTTCAAGGAAAGGCAGTCTCTGATTTGGGAGAAAATACATTTTTGAAAATCATGCCACGCAACAGATTAGTGTTTCCAAGAAGCAGTTTCAATCCCCCAGGAAGGATGTTGTTTGGTTTGGGGGAAGCGTTCTTGACATAAGATCTGATTCTACTTAAAATAAGTCATTGATATGACAACTAGTATATTATGAAAGCAGAGAGACAACAACTATGAGTTTTCACAAGCATTTAAAATGGTAAATTTATTCATAAATGATATGTTTTAAAAGGGAAAATAAGGCAGGAATGTTTGACACCATCTATTTCAACCATCTTATTTTATAAATGAGACAACTTGGGCCCAGAATGTCTTGTCTAAAGTTAAACAGTGACTGGCAGAAACACGTGTGAAAGTCCACTTACAAAGCTCATTATATATATATATATA
>NW_025349795.1:0-2030 GCF_016433145.1 Gracilinanus agilis
ATATATATATATATATAAATTTGTTTATTTATTTTGGTATCCGGTGTATAAAATTCATACAACTAAAACCAGTTGCTTTCACCCCCATTCCTCAAAATGCTCACTGGGAATACAATGAAGTTTCTCATAGCAATGGTTTTTGACATGTACACTTTCTAGATTAGGCCTTTACCCTGTAATCTCATGATTTCCCTAAATAAACTTCTGAATGTCCATGAGATTCTAAATATATTGGTTAACTACTCGTTCGTGGAGAAGAGTACAGGTTTAAAAAAAAATTTAAAAAGGGAGAGGCAGCTAGGTGGCTCAGTGGATAAAGTGCCAGGCCTAGAGTTGGCTAGTCTCAGGCATGTCCAAGCTGTGTGACCTTCGATAAGTCATTTAACCCCAATTGCCTAATTGGGAACCAATACTTACTTTGATTCTAAGACAGAAGGTAAAGGTTTAAAAAAAAAAAAAAGGAAGGATACAGTTTGGATAGTCATGAAGAACTGATTTCAGGATTATGCCTTAGCAAACTTAAAATTATATTCGTTGGTTCAAGAAACTTAAGGTTTCTCAGATATCTCTTCAAATCAACCTTGGCATTCACAATTTATCAGTACTCTCTACTCTGATTGAAGAGTGGAATTAGGACGAACCCCTCAAATTATCTCCTCAATTTTCCAGAAGGCAACACTCATTTTGGACTTCTGACTTCTCTGCCATGATGCTCTTCTCTAATCTCAGAACTTTTTCACTTTTTGTGTGTGTTCTCTTCCTCCCTTAAATTGTAAACTCCTTGAAGGCAAGGACTATCTTTCTGTTTCCTGTTTGTATCCCTAGCACTTGGCACAGTGCCCAACAATATAGGTGCTTAATAATATTTAGCATTCAACGAACATAACGGACTTCTCTACTAGCAGCAATGCAGGGATCCAGAGCAAGGCTGAGGGCCTTATGAGAAAGAAAAGTAGCCACATTCAGAGGAAGAACTGTGGGAGGAGAAACACAGAAGAAAAACAACTGCTTGAACACATGGGCTGATGGGGATATTATTGAGGATGTAGACACTAAACAATAACTCTTGTCCAACTATCAATAATATGGAATTAGGTCTTGATCAATGATACATGTAAAACCCAGTGGAATTGTGCATCAGCTAAAGGGGATTAAGGGGGGTTTGGGGAGAGGGAAAGAACATGAAATATGTAACTAGGGGAAAAATATTCAAAAATAAAAATCAAATAAATAAATACCTAGCATTCAAAAAACCTTTAGGGTATAGCCAGATTTAGAAATGACTCCCTTGGTTGGAGGACCTCGTAAGCTTCAAAGTTCTGAGAAATTTTGGGTTTCCAATTGGCATCCTAGCAGTATCCCTAGAAAAGCCAATGGCACTACTTGCATCTGGAGCCAAGGATAGAATGAAGATATAATCAAGACTCCAACAACAAAACAAGTAAACAAAAACATATGGCACCACAGTTACAGGGAATATCTTGAGGACTCCAACAAAAGAATTTCTAGGAGATATAAATTATCCCTTTGCCATGCTCCAAGCTTGAAGCTACTTTTCCCTATGTACTGAACAAAGAGTATATCAGAGGCTTTGGAGTTCAGTGTTTTCTATCAAAAATTTTTTAACTATATCATCTTATATAATCCCTTTCTATAATCTAATTATATCTGGTTGACTAATTGAAATCAACTAAAAATGATGGGGCAGAAAGTATATCAGTGGGAACATGTGAATTAGCAATAGAAAATTGAACTTTAACCCTTCAGGGATATTCTTCAGCTCTGAGGGATAAGTAGGAAAAAAGCCAGTCTGCTAGTGTGAGATGAGGTTGGCAGAGTGGGTCCTGGATCTGCTACATACACACAGGCCATTCTGAATATCTAGTCATTGTTAGAGTACTTTGTTTATATTTTGCATTTACTTGTCTGTGAACATATTGTATCATTCCAGGCAAAATCTAAGATCCTTTAGGGTTGGGAGAGAGAGAGAGAGAGAGAGAGAGAGAGAGAGAGAGAGAGAGAGAGAGAGA
>NW_025349796.1:0-1414 GCF_016433145.1 Gracilinanus agilis
ATAAACAAATTTACCCTTAAGCTATATGGATGAGGAAAGAATTCATGTCCAAATAAGACATGGGGAACATTACAAAATATAAAATAGATAACTTTGAATACAATAATTAAAATGGGTTTGCACAAACAAAACCAATGTAACTAAGATTAAAATGGTAATGAAAAAGTGGGACTTTTTTATAGCAAATGCCTCTGACAAAGGCCTCATTTCTCACATATGTACAGAATTGAATCAAATTTATAAAAATGCAAAGGCTTTCCCAACTGACAAATATTCAACGAATCTGAACAGGAAATTCTCATGTGAAGAAAACAAAAATATGTTTAGTCCTATAAAATGTTCCAAATCAATATTACTTGGAGAAATACAAATTAAAATAAATTTCATTTACTAGCTCACATCTATCAGATTGGCTAATATGACAAGAAAGGAAAATGATTAGTGTTGGAGGGGATATGGAAGAACTGGGGTGCTATCAAACTGTGCTAACTCTTTGATTCAGGGATGTCACTACTGGTTTTATACCCCATAGAGAACAAAGATAGAGGAAAAAGACCTATTTGTAAATATATATTTAGAAGTAGGTCTTTTTTCATGAATAAATCTATATATATACAAGTAGTTCTTTTTATGATGGCAAAGAATTAGAAACTGAAGGGATTTCCATCAGTGAGGGAACAGCTGACAAGTTGTCATATAGATTTGTAATGGAATATACTATTGTGTTATAAAAATGACAAACAAGATTATCTCAAAAAAAGAGGACAACAATGTTGTACACAATAACAGTAATTATATATTATGATAACTGTGAAGGAATTAATTATTATCAGCAATGCAAGTATCCAGCACAACCCCAAGTGTCTCATGATGAAAAAAAATTCTATCTGCAACCACAGAAGGAAATTACAGAGCTTGAATGCAGACTGAAGCTTACCATTCTTCACTTTATTTTCTCCATGAATTTTTTATAATGTAAGTAATTTGTATTGTCTTTCACAACATGATGAACATAGAAATATATATTGTATAAGATATGTACAACATATATTACCTGTTGTCTTGGGGAGGAGGGAATGGCAGAAGGAAAGAAGAAAATATGAATCTTCTAATGTCAGAAAACTATTATTAAAAATGGTATTGAAAATTTTAAAAATAAATATTTAAATGAGAAAATAAAAATCAATTATTTTATATGGATATTGGGTGTTTTGGTATATCTATTTAGATATTTTTTACATTTTGCAATTATTTTGAATCATGTCTTTATTAAAACTTACTGGATCTTGTTATAGAAAATCAGTCAATAAATTGTTATTAAGTGCTTACTATGTGCTTGAGGTAGCTGGATGATTGAATGGATAGAATACTATATCTAGAGTTAGGAAGATCAGAATCCAAATCTGGCCAGAGA
>NW_025349797.1:0-8904 GCF_016433145.1 Gracilinanus agilis
CATATCTACATATATGTAGATATATATATATATATATACACAAGTGTGTATATATATATATTCAAGTGTTAAGAGGTAGAAGGAATGACTTTAACAGTAAGTTGTGCAGGGCTCAGGCTGTCTACAGTGAAAATTTGACCTTGATATTTATGGCTTATCATTAGACTTCTCTAGCCTTATTAAGCTTTACAAGTATTTTGATCTAAAAAATGAGGTGAAAATGAGAATGAAGCTTTGAAAGAAGATGTAGATGTAACCATCTTGACATTTGATAGCAGGAGGTGGTTCTATCTCAAATTATTTGGGGATGGTCAGAATAGTTCCTCAAGATTTTCTGAAAGCTCAGTGAAAAAAATCAGAACAAGAAAAGAACAGCTAAGTAACCAGGAATCCTTCCTTTCTAATGACAAATAGATCATGGCAGTAAAAGGTTAATAATAAAGAGTAGTTTGATACTGGATGTAGTAGATGGTCAACCTATTCCCTCTACTGTATGTCTTATCTACATCCTATCAAGAACTGTGGAGATTAAAATTAATATGCAAATACTAAATATTATATTTATAAGTGTTTTTCATAATAAACTAACAAAAAAGACTAAAAGGTACTAACCAGCTTGCTCCCAGGAACCAAAGGGAGAGAGGGAGGAGTTACAGTCAACTATAAAACAATAACATGACCACACAAACATGGAGGTACAGGAGAGATTAAAGGGAATTCTGGAAAATACTAAGGACTTATGGGAGATGCAGTCTAAGGTTCAAGACCTTCATTTATCCAGAACGAGAGGGAGAGAAAGTGAGTTCTGGTAGAGGTCTGCCAAAAAAATTCAATCCTGGGTATAGTGGTCCAAGGCCTGGTAAGGGACTTGGATCAAGACATATATTTAGACTAAAAGAAGATGGATAATTATGAGGATTGCAGCCTCTGAACCACAGTTGAGAGACTGCAAGTCCTTGCCTCCTGTGGAAGGAAGCACATTCCTCTGAATTTCCATATCTGAGGGAAAAGCTATAGCCATTTTCCCTTAATTAGAACTCTGCAAAGGAATCTACTCCACAAACTTGGGACTGGGCATGTGCAGGGCTATGGCAGTGGTAGGATGAAGTTAAATAATTCCAGAGTTATTATTTCCTGAACCTTGTTTGTGGGTTTTTGGGGAAGAATAAGAAAGGAATGATAGCTGAAAGAATAACAGTGAAGGGCAAAAGGGATGACCCCTAGTGAAAATAAAACATTGTATTTTTTTTTTGAGAAAAAGACATTTTTACTCATGTAGTACACAACAAGTCTACTCTCTGAAGATGCAACTGGAGTCATGTCAGCCAGTGGAGCTCTGAAATAATCCCATGTTTTCTCTGTGCTATTCCTGACCCTAGAAAGCCAAAAGCTAGGACCAGAAGCAACAATCATCATCTATTATTACCATTCATACATATGAACTATCCTGAAAGTTCATAAGTTGGAAACTACTTACAATATGTAAACTAAGATACCTGTTCTGGAAAAAGATGTTGTTTGTTTGTATTCTGACCTAGAATTGCCTTTACTGACATGGGATAGTCACATTTCTTCATAGAATATTCCCAAAAAGAATATGCCACACTATAGTTTTCATGATCAAAGAAAAATGTCATAATCTGGATCTGTTAAGAGAGAAATCAACCAGTCTTGGCATAGTGGGAATTTGGAGACTAAATAGAACCTCAGGTATGGTGCAGATGGTCAGGGATGTTCTAAGTAAAAAGCAATAGGAGGATGTATAGACAGATAAACAGTTGACATCATCTAGTCTTAGCAACAAGCATTATGTAGTAACCTTGATAAATGGAAGGAGAATGATGTCAGAGTGGGGATCAGAAAAAATGACCCCAGTAGCAGAGAAACCAGCAGGCATTGATATTTATTAAGCATATGTCTGACCACGTCAATATTGTACAGAGGAAGCATCAGTACCTCCCTACTAACTATAGGAAAAACACAAATTGCTCTATTAGAGGATTAAAAACCTTAGAAATACAGATTTAATCCATTTTTTTCTGACTGATTTCACATTGACTTGATGTCAATCTGTATTCCAGCCAACTTATTCTACTTTATATGCCTTATTTGTAGTATTGCATCTCCCACATCTATGCCTTAGCTCAGGCTGTCCTGGAATACTCTTCCTCCTCATGCCTGCCTCTTAAAATCTTTAAGTTCCATCAAGGCTTAGATCAACTTTTATATTTAAAAAGTTTATCTGATTCTCTCAGATATCCATAACCAATATCCCCAAATTTCTTTTAAATTCATTTTGAGACTTTATTGTGGATTTATTCATCTCCACATGGTTTTCCTTCTGGAAGAATGTAAACTCCTTGAGGACAGCAACTATTCCATTTTAGTCTTGCATGCTCAGGAGCTAGCACAATGTCTGATGCTTATATTAAGTAAAGACAATGGATATTTGAAATGTAATAGAATGGAATGAAGACAGGGATGTTAGAAAGATCTTTTGTGAAGTAGCATACCCTAGCTACAAGATTTAAGTTTAGTACACAACTCCATTCTTTCAAAGGATTAGGAATAAAGAGGAAGAAGACATGACTCCTGTCCAGTAGACACTAAGACAGTAACTGAGGCATGAAGGATCAACACAGTCAGCCTGGATCTGAAATAGGAATGTAAGAGAAGGATTATTAATACAGGAAGATTCGTGGCATTTTCACTATACCTTGTCATTTTTTATGCTGCTATTTTAGCTGCCATAACAACCAAATGAAATTACTTCCTGAACCTGCCTTCTACATCTTCTTTATCCTAGAAGAGTGCTGAGTAGGCACTCAGTAAATAGTTTTTGATTGATCTATTGTTTAGTCTGTGTTGCTAATTGCTGCAGGATCGATAGTGACAATTATCATAGAGTAATACAAATTTCAAATAGGAGTAGAAATTGGAAATCATCTAGTCCCATTCTTTCATTGCAGAGTAAAGGAAACTGAGGCCCAGAGAGTTCTATGATTTTGAAGGTTGAAAAGCTAGTTAGTGTCAAAGTTGGAACTAAAACCAAGGACTTCTTGACACTCAACCCAGGCTATATTTCAACTCCATCATTCTACCTCCTTAGTAACACTATCACACTTCTCTATTCTTATAGCCCATAGAGCTATATGTGATTAAGTGGCATATATATTATCTCTGTAGATTTTGGAAGCAGTTTATGAGGTTCTTCATAAGCAGTACCCAGTTTCCCTAGTTTCCCTTTCCTCCATTCCTTAAATCTAGTCTGTCATCAAATTCTGCCCAATTTTTCTTTGAAATATTTCACAGGTTCTTCCTTCATTTTACTCTTATTTCTACAAGGATGTAGTAGGAAGTAGAGGGTAGAACACATTTTGGTGGTATTTGAACATTCTAAATCTACTACTTTCTGTTTGTCTGACTTTGGACAAATCCAATTATATTTATAAATTTCCTCATCTCTGAAACAAGAGTTTGATGGTGGCTAAGGCCCTTTTCCCCTTCAAATTCAATAGTTCTGCTAACTCTAGTCCTATTCATTGGATTCTATAGCTGAAAGACAAATCAAAAAATACTTAGTTCAAACCTCTAATTTAAAGGCAAGCAAACTGAGGCTTAAGGAATTTAAATAATTTTCCCCAATGTCACATAAGTAGTATCTGAAGAGGAATTTATCTGAACATACATCGTCAGAATGCAGAATCATTGTTCTTTCCTATAATCACTCTTCACAACTTCCACTGGCCTTCTTATTGCAAATTTACATTGTTTTCATCATTCACCTGTAATTGGAGAAAAAAAGTCTCTTCAATGCATAAACTGTTACCTTGCACCCATAAAATTTGCAAAGTTGCAAAAAATGGAAATAGTCAATGTTAGAGAGACTGTGGAAATGTGAAAATAACAAAATCATTGGGTTTTGGTATATCTATGAATTAATTGATCCTGGGGGGGGCGAAAGATAATTATGCTTTTAAAAATAATTAAGTGTTCATTTCAAATCAGAACTCCCACTAAATAAGCATTCATCTCTTGGAGGTCAAAGATTCAAAGAAAGGTTCCATATATATCCAAATTTTCTTAGCACTACTTTTTATGGCAGTAAAAAATTGGAAACAAAAAAGCAACTTATCAAATGAAGAATGGCTAAAACCAATGCTGATGCATTAAAATGGTGACATGTTACAATATTAAAAGAAATTATTAGTCCAAAAAATTGAGAAAAGCCTGAGAAAACTTAAATAAAGTGAAGTATAGTGAAGTAGGCAGAACCAGGAAAACTATTTACTGAATCATTACAGCAATGTGAATAAAGATAACCACAATAATAAAAAACCTAAACATTGTGCATTATAAAAACCAAACAGCTTAGCCATGGAGATGAGTTGGAAAAAAGTACTACCCACAATAACAGCAGTATTGTAATGTTGATTAACTGTGGAAGATTTAGCTACTCTGACCAAAATCATTTCAAAGGAATAATGATGAAAAATGTTATCTATCTAGTAAGAGAGAACTGAAGAACTCTGAATGCAAATTGAAGCAAACTTTTGTTATTTTCTTTATTTTTGCATTTCTTTTGCAATATGGCTAATGTGAAAGTAAGTTTTGTATCACTTCACAGGTATAATTGGTACCATGATGTTTATTTTCTCCATTGGTGGAGCAGGGATGGGAGGGAAGGAGAGAATATCGAACATTTTTTAATGAACAAATTAAGTGTGTTAAAAATAAAATGTGTCAAAGTTAAAAAGAAAGGAAATTGTACCACCTTCTCATCTTTGAGGATATGTTGATGGAATTACAAGTTTGGAATTTTAAATACAGTGTCAGATATGGTTGATATTTTGATTGGTTTTGCTAAAATGCTTTTCTTTATAAATTATTTTTTCAAGAATTAACTGGCTCAGCAGAAGAGGGAGGAGGCATATTCAGAAAAATGAAGGTGATATTAAATATCAATACAAAAATACATAAAGGAAAAAATATAAATTTTGCTGATCATATTTTGATCACTAAAACAGGAAATTTCCTCAACTATATAGATAACTAATTTGACAAAGATTTTAGTGATAAATATTTTCAGTATAATATTTTAATTATGAGATTAAAATGTAATTCCCTTACTGTATTGGATCAAGAAGGTACAAGGACTAGAGAATTTCTCCAAAGTCATTAGGTGTTAAAGAAACTTATCTTATTTGGCAATTAGGATGGATTCTATCTTTGTGATCTATTTCTTTAGACCCTCATTGTTAGAGAACAACAGACAGTTATCTAAGGTTGTGAAGAAATACACAAATAGTAACTTTAAAACAGCAACTTCCAACAAGTAAGACTTCATGGTTAAGATGGAGGCTGAGTAGAAAGCAGCTGCTTAACCTCTCCTAACCAAAACATAAAGAACTCCTCAAGAAGACATAAAAACAAATCCAGAGGAACAAAGGGACCCCACAGCAGGGCTCAGCAATGGAGGTACATGCCACAGCTCTCACTAAAATGCAAGTTGAGCAACCCCCTCCCGCACCCCACACAACCTACAGTGCCAAGGGCAGCTCACTAGAGTTAGAGAAAGTTTGGGGCACACATTAAGTCCTTGGCAGCTACCTGGGGTCACCAGGGCCTGCCCCTAAGAGCAGCAAGACTTAAGACCCCAAGAGGCTAAAGAATGAGCAAATTTTGAACACAAATCCTGAGCTCAGGCATGCATGCAGGCATGGACCAAGCCCAGACACGGATCCTGAGCATAGGAACAGACTTGGATCCTGAGAGCAAGCTCGGAATTTGAGTGGGGGACCAGAGTAGAGGGGTGCACAACTGTGCAAGCAGCTCCTTGAGACTGTTAAAGGAGCCTGGGGCAGAGGAAAAAGCAAGGGGACCACCAGGAGGCTTGACCCTGAGAATAACTAGACCTGAGACCTCAGGAGCCTAAAGAGCTCAGACAGACCCTGAGTGTAAGGATAAACCTGAGAGGGCACTGGGCTAACAAAGGCAAGCCAGAGACAAGAACCCCAAAAGAGAAAGATCATCAAGAAGAAATCTGTAACACTCGACAACTTTTACACAGATAAAATCCAGACAACAGAGCAAACAGCAGAGGAGAACAAACAAGTAACCATATCCAAACCTTCCCAAAATAATGAAAACTGGCCACAAGCTATTGAAGAGTTCAAATCTGATATGATGAGAAAGATGGAAGAGATTTGGAAAGAAAAGTAGGAAATAGCTCAAAAGGAAATTAACAGGTTGGAAGACAGAAACTCCCAATTGGAGAAAGATACCCCAAAATCAAATGAAATGGTAAGCAAATTGGAAAACAAAATGTGGCAAGAAAATAAGAGTTTAAAAGGCAGAATTTCACAATTGGAAAGTGAGGCAAGTAAATTGAAGACCAGAAATGACCAGATTGAAAAGGAAAACCAAAAGATTATAGCCAAAAATCAGTCCCTAAAGGCTAGAATTGAGTAGTTAGAAGCCAATGATCTCTCAAGACAGTAAGAACAAATAAAACAAAGTCAAAAGACTGATAAAATAGAAGGAAACATGAGATATCTCAATGAAAAGTGACAGACCAAGAAAACAGGTCTAGAAGAGACAATCTGAGAATCATTGGTCATCCTGAAAAAAGCAGAAATTAATAGAAATTTGGACTCCATACTAAAAGAAATTATTCAGCAAAATTGCCCTAAAGTTCTAAAGCAAGAGGGCAATATAGATATTGAAAGGATCCATAGATGATCCTCTACACTAGACCCAGAAAAGATAACCCCAGGAATATAATAGCCCAATTCAAGAGCTTCTAAGTGAAAGAAAAAATTTTACAAGAAGACAGAAAGAGACAATTCAGATATCAAGGAGCACCAATCAGGATCACATAGGATCTGGCAGCCTCCACCCTAAAAGACCACAAGCCTTGGAATACTATATTCAGAAAGGCAAGAGAACTGGGTCTACAACCAAGGATCACCTACCCATCAAAACTAACCATATACTTCCAAGGGAAAGTTTTGGGATTCAACAAGATGGAAGATTTCCAAGTATTTGCACAGAAAAGACCAGGACAAAATGGAAAGTTCTATATCCAACCACAAAAATCAAAAGAAACATGAAAAGGTAAATAAGAAACAGAAGAGAAAGAAAGAAAACTCATATTTTTTAAATTCACGTCTTTAAGGGCATCAATATGATATAATTATTTGTATTCCTATGTAAAGAAATGTCATGTATAATTGTCTGTAAGGAACTCTATTCACTATTATAGTAATTAGACGAATTATTAATAGGGAGAGGTTGGAATACTAAATGGTCTAAGATGATATGGGGGTGGGAAAGAGGAGAGTGAATAGTAGAGGACACCAAGAGAAACTTGAATGAATAAGAAAAAAAGATATTCTCTTACACACAAAGAGGGCATGGGAAGGGGAAGGGATGAATACTATTATAAGAAGGAGAGGAAGAGAGCATTACGAGGTAATATTTGAACCTTACTCTCAGTGTAATCAATCCGGAGAGGGAAGAGTAGCTATATTATCCATTGGCATATAAAACTCTATCTAATCCAACTGATAAAGTCAGAAGGGATAAACCAAGGGGAGAAGGGGAGTGGGGTGGTCAAAAAAGGGGGGAGAAGATAGGGGAAGGAATTCATTAAGCCTTAAAAATAAAAAGAGGGAACAATTAGGGAGGGGGTAGAAAGAGAAGTAAATCAAGGGAGGGGACAAGGGTTACTGGCATAAAGCGAATCACTGGTTTAAAAGGAAATAGTGTAAGAAGAAGGGGTAGAACTAGGAGGGGATACCAAAATGTTAGCAAATACACAAATGATAATTATATCTCTGAATGTGAATGGGATGAACTTGCCCAAAAAAAGGAAGCAAATAGAGTGGATTAGAAACAAAAATCCTACCATATGTTGTCTACAAGAAACACATATGAAGGTAGGTGGATATTACAGGTTTAAGGTAAAGGGCTTGAGCAAAATCCTTTGGGCCTCAAATGAGAAAAAGAAGGCAGGAGTGGCAATTATGATTTCTGACAAAGCCAAAGTAAAACTACATATGATTAAAAAAGACAGGGAAGGTCATTACATCCTGATTAAAGGCAGTATAGACAATGAGGAAATAACATTACTCAATATGTATGCACCAAATGGCATAGCAACCAGATTCATAAAGGAGATACTGGCAGATCTCAAGAAGAAAATAGATAGTAAAACCATACTAGTGGGAGATATAAATATTCCTCTTTCAGATCTAGATGAATCAAAACAAAAAATAAATAAGAGGTTCCGGGTTAAGATGGCGGCAGAGTAAGAAGCAGCTCTTAACCCCTCCTGACCGAAACACACAAAACTCCTCAAGGGGACATAAAAACAAGTCCAGACGAACGGAGGAACCCCACAACAGGGCACAGCATGGAAGGTACGTGGAATCGAGACATTTCCAGGCTATAAAGGGCTCTCACTAAATCACGGGCTGAGCACCCGACCCACCCCTACCCCCTCCACACACAAGATCTAGAGCTCTGAAGCCAGCTAAAAAGAAATAGAGCAAGTTTGGGGCACCCATCGAGTCATTGGCAGCCCTGGGGCCTGTTCCTGAGAGCAGCAAGATTTAGGACCCCAGTAAGCCAAAGAACGCAAACGAAATCTGATCACCTGAGCAGAGAGTGGACGCTAGGCGCAGAGCACAAGCTGAGAGCACAGGCACGGGTGGAGGCGTGGGTGGAGGCAGACACAGCCAGGAACTAAAGCTCTGAAAACCTAAGTGGGGAACCAGTGCAGACAGGTATAGGACTGTGGAAGCAGCGCCCTGAGACTTGTAAAGGAACCTCCTGCAGAGGATCAAGCAAAGGGGTCCACCAGGGGGCTTGACCTTGGAAAACACCAGAACTCAGACCTAA
>NW_025349798.1:0-5065 GCF_016433145.1 Gracilinanus agilis
GATGGAGGGAGAGAGGGAGGGAGGAAGGAAGAAAGAAAGAAAGAAAGGGAGGAAGGGAGGAAGGAACGAAGGAAGGAAGGAGGAAAGGGAGGAAGGAAAAGAAAAAATGTAATATAAAAATATTCAAATGTATTAAAACATCATGATGTTTTTTAAACATAATGATCACCTCTAAAATATTGACTTTTCTAGTTGCTTCCTCTACTTTTTAAAAAATGGGAGCAGCTATGTGAGTTAGTAGATTGAACACCAGATGTGAAGGCAAGAGGTCTTGGGTTCAAATTTTACCTCAGACACTTCCTAACTGTGACCCTGGGCAAATCACTGAATCACAGTTACCTAGCCTTTACTTCTTTTCTGTCTTGGAATTGATACTCAGTATTGATTGTAAGCCAGAAGGTTAAGGATTTTTAAAAAGAATGGAATTATTACTAAGGCAAGTCAAGAATTTATTATATTACATACTGTATGAGTGAAAGAAGGAGTTCCAACAATGGGGTATGGTGGGAAAAATGCCAGGACTGAAGTCAGGAAAGGACTGGATTTCGATTCCTGATTTTTTCTTTCAGTTATACAGTTCTGGTCAACTCATTCAACTTTCCTGACTCTGGATTTCCTCATTTGTAAAATGAGAATAATAATACTTGAACTATCAATCTCAGATATTTTTTGAGGAAAATATATGTTTATTATTGTTATGTCTGGGTATCTGAAGACTGTATCATTAGTGTTTATGCCTTTTTGCCAGGTTTGTGATATTTTCCCCAAATCCTTAATCTACAATACAACTCTACCACCACCGTTATTTATTCTTTTCCTTTTGAATAAAGTATAATATTCTTTAAGAGCCATTTTCCAGCCATATATTTTATACCACCAAATCCCAGTGATTCCTATGGGATCGAATTTGTCTCCTTGCATTAGGATTTCTAATTTGACTTGCTTATTATTACCCATACTTTGTGCATTTTTTCTTTTGGTATAGACTTCTGAGTTTATGAGTTTTATGGCTGTCTCTCTTGGATATTATCTCCAATGTATTACTGATTTATATTGCTAGTCATTCCACACTGTATGTATCTTATTATTTTCTGTGTTATCTGGCTTGGCAGATACAAATGGACAATTTTCACTCTCCCATTTGATTCTCATTTTAAAGTCTTTTTTTTTTTTTTTTACCCTTAACTTCTGTCTATTGGTTCATAGGTGAAAGATTGGTAAGGGTGGGCAATGGGGGTCAAGTGACTTGCCCAGGGTCACACAGCTGGGAAGTGTCTGAGGCCGGATTTGAACCTAGGACCTCCTGTCTCTAGGCCTGGCTCTCAATCCACTGAGCTACCCAGCTGCCCCTAAAGTCCTTTTGATGAGATTAACACCACTGTAGTCAAATACATCTTTACCAACCCTAGAAGGAACTTTCTGAGTCCAGCCCCAACCAAAACCCCATCCTCATATTTAATTCATGGATTCTTAACTTGTGGTCTCTGTTCTTTTTTTTTTTTTTTAATTCTGATAATTGCATTTCAATATGATTGATTTTCTTTGTTGTCCTATGTATCTTCATTCCTCTTCACACCTCATTCCAGACCTCCTCTACAAAGCCCCAACTCTTCATCAGGAAATCTCACTCTAGCCCTGGAATTCATATACTGTGACTATGCTCCATCCCTTTGATTTCTCCCTTGATGGGATGGCTCTAGTTTTCCAGACTTGTTCTACCCTGTTGGTTATCTTGAACTCCACCTACTCTTTTCAGATTCCTTTTATGTGCTGTCTTTCTCCTTTAGAACATAAGCTCCTTGAAAGCAGGGACTATTTTTCTTTCTGTTCATATTTGTGCTCCTAGAACTTAGCATAGTGCCTGACATATAGGAAATATTTAATAAGTGCTTGTGGTTATTGTTATTATCGGAGCAGGTAAATGGCTTAGTTGTGTGCCAGACAGAGTGTCAGGTCTAAAGTCAGAAAGACCTGAGTTCAAATCCAGGCTCAGACCTTAATAATTAATACTTATAATTAATAATCAATAATAAGTACTAGACCTTGGGTAAGACCTTTAATTCTATAAGGAAATGGCAAACCACTCCAGTATCTGCCAAGAACATCTCAAATGGGGTCACAAAGTGTTCGACACAACTGAAAAGAAATTCAACAACAACAATTGTTATAACTTGTTTTATTTTATAGTTAAAAACATTATTCTAGGAAGTGGTCCAAAAGTTTCACCAGACTGCCAAACACACACACAAAGTTAAAAACTGTTTTAAGCCATGGTTCAAAAATCCAAATCTCATTCCCAGGCACCATCTCTGTTAAAGGTGTTCATGTTTCAGATCTGTTTTCTGCAGCCCTTTTCCTTTTTGTCAACAACAAAAATACCCCCATGCCCTTTGAGTCCTATACTTCTTGCCCAGCATTGTGTTCCAGGAGCCCTCTGAATGTATCATCTAACTTCATATGAATGTCATATAGGAGCATATATAGCATAGAGTTGCTCACATTCAAGAAACTCTCATGTCGAGTCCTAGAGAAGTCTTGACTACAAAAAAATGCCCAATGAACAAATGAAGTAAATATGTTGGAAGGCCCTCATACTTGGAGACTCTGATACACATGGTTCACTAATCTCCTCAGCTATTATAACCTATCCTCCACTTGGGCTACACACAAGAATGATCTTACCATCAGCCCAAAGTATAACACTTCCATGATCCAGAGCTCTGAACTTCCCCTCTCATCCCAACCTCTGGTCCTTCCTTCTCTCCCACTGAATAACTAATTCTAAAACTGTTCTCTGTCTTTAGCAAATACCATAGATTCATAGATTGAAAGCTGGAAGGAATCTTAAAAGCCTTTGAGTCCAACCTCCTCGTTTTACAGATAGGGAAACAAAGGCACAGCAAGGTTAAGGGACTTGCCTGGAGTCAAAGGATGTGGCTAAGACAGAGTGTGAGCCCAGGCTTCCTTTCCACCTCCAAGTCCCAAGTTCTCCCCCTTCTCCTACAATGATCTCTTGACCCTACACTTTTCCTTGATCTCCCAGTTCAGCCAGGCGCACTCCAGTCTTCTCCCTTCCTTCCTTTTGCACTCAGCCCTGCCCCTGACCAATCCCACTCCACATTATTCTCTTCCTCTGAATCCTGTGTCTCTTTTTCCTACTGCTGTTCATGCTTGGTCCAAATCTGGCCCTGGCTTACCTCCACCATTTGTTTCCTTCACTCCTACTCAGGGGCTGATAGCCACTACTAGAGGAATTTCAGCAAAGCCTTACTGACATGGGGTGACTGTGGATAGAAAGTCAGATCTAGAGACAGGAAATCCTGGGTTCAAATCTGTCCTCAGACACTTCCTAGCCCTGTGACCCTGGGCAAGTCCCTTCACTCCCATTGCCTAGCCCTTTCCACATTTCTGCCTTGGAACCAAACACAGTATTGATTCTAAGAGGGAAGGGAAGGGTTCAAAAAAGAAGAAAACACCTTGTTGACTCAATCCACTGTCAAGTTATGGTACCTAATCTCAGTGTTAGATAACTCAGTGTTGGATAACATTGGACTTGGAATCTGGAAGACCTGAGTTCAAATCCAATCTCAGATACTTCCTAGTAAAACCTCCTGGATAGCTGTGTTCCATGGGGTCACAAAGAGTAGGATACAATTGAACAAAAATAAAAATAATAAACAAATAAAAAAAGGAAACCAATCATATTAAAATGCAATTATCAGAATTTAAAAAAAAAAAGAGCAGAGACTACAAGTTAAGAATCCATGGATTAATTATAGGAATGAGATTTTGGTCTTCTGAATACACGGTCTCTACCCATAATATATTTATTTTGTTCACCTGAATTTTCCCATGTTGGTTTTCTAAAAGCAGGGTCCACCCAAGATAACACCAGGTGGTTCGCCTGATGACCTCAACCCCTTCTCTGGCACTTTCAGGTCTCTGCTGTCCCGCAGCCAGAGACAACACATTCTTTTCCTTCTCTAGGCTTTCCCCTCCCTCAGGCTGTAGGACCTTAAGGAAATGAGGATTCATTATGGGCTGGCATCAGTTCAGCAACTACTTCTGGACGCGTGTCAGGAGATTTTAATCTCAACAATAGGTGATTATAAAACACTTGGCAAATGCTTGAATTCTCTAATGCATTTAAAACTGGTCCAAGACTAATAATAATGATGAGGGGATGCAGGAAGACAATGCAAAGGGCCCTCCATCCCAAGTCAGGAGACACACTGCCCTAATCCTGCCTCCTTCACCAACTTCCTATAGAGCCTTGGGGGAGTCCTATGTGGAATGACAGAATATTGAAACTGGTAGAGACCTCAGACAAGTCAATCCCACCCAGTCCAGCTTCAGAATCCCCTCGACCACATCACTGAAAAGAAGTCATTCAGCCTGAGATGGATAGACAATATCCACTTCCTTTGATGAGGAGCTCACTCTCTCCTGAGGTAGCTCTTTAATTTTTTTTAAAGGGCAGCTGGGTAGCTCAGTGGATAGAGAGCCAGACCCAGAGACTGGAGGTCCTGGGTTCAAATCTGGCCTCGGACACTTCTTAACTGTGTGACCCTGGGCAAGACACTTAACCCCCATTGCCTAGCCCTTACCACTCTTCTGCCTTGGAACCAGTATGCAATATTGATTCTAAGACAGAAAGTAAGGATTAAAAGAAAAGAGAGAGCACTGGAGTATTATAGGGAAAACTCAGTTTGAATTCAAACTTCTTTACTTACAAAGGGATGACTTTGGGTGAACCTCGTAGTTCTTCTAAGTGTCTGTTTCCTCATGTGTCAAATGGTGACCTTGATATGCATCATGCATGCCTCACAGGGTGCCTGATAAAATAATGGTTATAAAGTTTTTTGTACAGTATAAAGTAAATTACACATCTAATGGGTTACCAATACTTTTCTGAGATGTGGTGGTCTTCTGTCTGTGGTCAGACCTGAATAGAATCAGATCTTTAATTAATTAAAATAGCTTTTACCTCAGCTCTGCAACTTCGAGGAAGAGAGAAGTTGTGGGAAGGAAGGAAGGAAGGAAGGAAGGAAGGAAGGAAGGAAGG
>NW_025349799.1:0-3566 GCF_016433145.1 Gracilinanus agilis
GGGTTATATCCCAATTTGTGTTCAAGATTTGGTTCCTTAGAGTGGCTACTATTCTAAATTTCTAAAGGGCATAATGGAATGTAAGTGGGATATAGATGATGTTAGGGATAAATGGGGGAATATAAGAAGGGCTGCTTAAACAGGCTAATCAATGAGGCTAGAGACAGAGGGTACCAGGAGGAAATAGGCTGGGTCCTTCAGGCAGGGGTGCTATCTCTGTAATACAAGAAGAACTGAATCAGCCAGAAACAATATGGGTTTGACTGAAAGATTTCTGTTGTCAATCTCTAAAGTCCCTTGACTTGAGAGAAGAGGCTCCTCCCTGCCAGTGAAACTGAATCTACAGGAAGTCTCGGCTAGCTACTTCCTGCCCAAAATGGATGCCTAGGTTTTGTCCTCAAGAAATAAAAGGAAAGTTATTCCTTCCCTCTTCAGCCTTTGCCCTAATATCAAATACAATGATTCATCAGAGGCTTTTGTGTAAATATCAAAGGGGATTTATTGAGGTCAGGGGTAATGAGAGGGAAAAAGGGTTTGAGGGTTTTGTAACTGCTGCTAGTGAGAAACCTGGTTCTGGGGGAAGGGTCACAGGAAAGGTTCAGACTGAGAGAGTGAAGCTCCCTCAGTCAAGGAAGGTTTCACTGCCCTAAAGTAAAAGGATTCATCAGATCACTAGATAAGGGGATGGATTGATTTAGTTTGTTCTTCCTGCCTACAGAAGCTAAAACCCATGTTGTCCAACCACCAAACCACCCTTCCTCCCAGGGCCCAATGGGGAAATCCAGGGAAGTATAAGGATGTGAAGAAGTCAAGGAGAAGTCTAGAAAGAACAGACAAGGTCCAAAATGCCCCAAAGGCAAAAGGTCTTTCAGCTGGAACTCCAAGGATATTTCTAGCCTAGCTCTAATGGTTTTCCCATGAGCCCAGCCCCCAAGCTGATTTGACATTCTAAACCTTTCTAACTGACAGGCTGCTATAGGTGGTTTGCAAAAGCAAGAGCTTTTGCTGCAACCCTGTATTACAATCATAACCTTATGCATCTGTACACGCAACAGTAAAATGCACAAGACCCCACTGAATAGTAGCAGTCTTCCCCTTAAATACACCAGCTATCAACCAGAAAACAAAATTCATTCATAACAAAGGAATCTACTAAGTTGCCATAGTCTTAGAGTCCCGTTTTTTCTTAAGGGAACTTTTCCTCTTGGCTGTTTATCTGGGTAATACTTTTCATAGTTTGTCTCTTGTTTGCAAGAGCTAGCATTGTCTTGAATCCATAGCCAACCATCTTTTTTAAATTCAGATATCTTCCCATGAATGACTGACCATCTGTATCTGCTTATCTGAATATCTATCTATTTTCCTCAGCTGTTGTTCAGACTTTCTTGAATGAACCCTTCTAGTGGTGGATGGGGTATCATCTTCTGTAACTGGCACTTCAAATATTTAAAACCTAGAGATAATTCAACAGTTCAGAGAAATGCAAGGAAGGATCTACATGTGAAATGTACTTCTACCGGTAGTATATATTTGATAAATGAAATGTTTTTTGGAAAGATTTACCATAAATATTTCCCCCAGTTTGCTGCTTGCCTTTTAATATTGGTTGCATTATGTTTTTTGTTTGTTTGTTTTTTTGCACAGATACTTTTAAGTGTAGTTAGTTATCTATTTTACATTTCATAATGTTCTTTGTCTTGTTTTTGCCTAAATTCTTCCTGTATCCATAGTTCTGACACATTAAATATTTTGTACTCCTCTAATTTATTTATAACATCACCATTTATTTCTAAATTTTGTATCCATTTTTCTTAGTAAGTATATTGGGATGTTCTGGTCTCTAATTTCTACCATAGTTTTCCAGTTTTCTGAGCAGTTTCTGTGAAAGAGAGTTCTTCTTCCAGAATCTTAGATCTTTGGATTTGTTGAATAATATGTTACTCTGGTCACTTACCATTGGATATTGAATGTCTAGTCTATTCCATTCATCCTCCATTTTATATCTTAGCCAATATCATATTGTTTTGATGGCTGCCACTTGATAAATGTTTTGAGATCCAGTAAAACTATGCCACCTTTCTTCAATTTTTTTCTTTATTCCTTCAATATTTTAGGTGTTTTTTTTTCTTACAGAAGAATTCTGTTATTATTTATTTATTTTTTGAGATAACTTCTGGGTAGTTTGGTTGATATGGCAATGAATAAATAAATTACTTTAAGAAGAATTATCATTTTCATTATATTAGCCCAATCTCCCCATGAGCAGTTAACATATTTCTCCCATCATTTAGATTTGACTTGTGTGAAAAGTGTTATGTAGTGATCATATAGTTCTTGACTTGGTCTTGGCAAACAGATTCTTTTATAATGATTTGAGTTCCAAATTTTCTCCTTTCTTCTCATATTCCCTTCCTCACTCCCTCATTCCTTTGCCCCATCTCAGAGACATCAAGCAAATTGATAGATCTTACTTTGGTAATCATATAAAACATTTCTCCATGTTAAGTATTTTGTGTGAGAGTTCTATAATAAAAAAATAAAGAAAATGAAATATAGTATGTTTCAGTCTGCATTCTGACTCTAGTTCTTTCTTGGAGGGCAGATTGCATTTTTCATCATGATTTTCTGGAATTGTCAAGAATCACTGGATTGCTGAGAAAACTACAACATTCACAGTTATTCATCAAGAAATATTTCTCTCACTGTGTACGATGTTCTAATTCTGCTTACTTCTATTTGTATCTATTCATGTTTTGCCAGGTTTTTCTAAAATCACCCTACTTGCCAGTATAATACAAAGTATTCCCTAACTACCATATACCACAACTTGTCTACTCATTCCCCATTTAATAGAAAAACCCATAATGTTCTTTTTTTATTTTTTATAAAATTTTTTCTAGCGTTACATTATTCATGTTCTTACTCTCTCCCCTCCTCAACTCCCCCCGTAGCCAATTTGCATTTCCACTGGTTTCTTCATGTATCATAAATCAAGATCTTTTTCCATATTATTGATAGCTGTACTACAGTGGTCATTTAGAGTTTACTTCCCAAATCATGTCCACATCAACCCATGTGTTCAAGCAGTTCTTTTTCTTCTGTGTTTCCATTCCTGCAGTTCTTCCTCTGAATGTGGGTACCATTCTTTTCCATAAATCCCTCAGAATTTTCATAGGTCATTGCATTGTTGTTAGTACAGAAGTCCATTACATTTGATTTTACCACAGTGTATCAGTCTCTGTGTACAATATTCTCCTGGTTCTGCTCCTTTCACTCTGAATCAAATCCTGGAGGTTGCTCCATTTCACATGGGTTTCCTGCAGTTCATTATTCCTTTGAGCACAATAGTATTCCATCACCAGTAGATACCACAATTTCTTCAGCCATCCCCCAATTGACAGGCATATCCTCATTTTCCAATTTTTGGCCACCACAAAAAGTGCAGCTATAAATATTTTTGCATGAGTCTTTCCCTTATGATCTCTTTGTGGTACAAACCCAACAAGAGTATGACTGGATCAAAGGGCAGGCATTCTTTTATAGCCCTTTGAGCATAGTTCCAAATT
>NW_025349800.1:0-5633 GCF_016433145.1 Gracilinanus agilis
AGATACTTCCTGTGTGACCCTGGGCAAGTCACTTAACTTCCCAAAGCCTAGCCCTTACCACTCTTCTGCCTTGGAACCAATGCACTGTATTGGTTCCAAGACTGAAGAGGAGGGTTTAAAGTAAGACTGTAAGCTGTCTTTTGCATGAGGACATGCTACAGGGCAGAGGGGTCAAAATGCCCAGGCCCAGGCCAGCAATATTCCCCAGTGTGGTCTATCAGATTAAAATGAAATTGTGAAATATTTAACAACATAAGTAAGAATAAAATAAAACATTGATCAAATATGTCAGCCTTGAAAAACACAGAACCACCAAAGGAGTCAGGAAGAACAAGTCTTTGATCAGGACAGGGGAGACAATGCTGTCATGGCCACCACACAGAGTCATGCCCAAAATACCACCCGGAGACAAGCTCTGGGACTCTGGGAATACTGACTGCAGGAAAATACACTTCAAAGGGGGATTTTTCTAATGAACTGAAGAACCTGTGGTCCTATATTCTGTATAAATGGAGATTTGGAGCCTTGGACTTCATCCCCCATGAGTCCTTTAGATTTCCCCAAATTTTCCTTTAATTTCTCCTTTGCTTCCACTTTTGAGTGGTCACGTTGTCTCATAGTTGTCTGTCGCTCCTCTCTCTCTCTCTTTGGTTCCTGGGAGCGAGCTGGTTAGTCCCTTTTAGTTAGTCTCTTTTGTTAGTTTATTATTAATCAAATATTTATACATATAATATTTAATATTTTGCCTGTTAATTTTAATCTCCACAATACACTCTGGGGGGGGGGATTAAGAAATGGAAACACACACTGATGCTGACAAGGAAGCTTGGGAAAGAAGTTGTAGTTGAAGGCTGGGGTGCCAGGGGTGGCCCAAGATTGGCTTAGAAGGCTAAAAGGGTACTTGAGGTTTGAGTATCTCTGTCACTCCTATTCTGGGTGCTTAATGGATTGTTATTGTTCAGTCTAAGGCAATCCATTGTTCAGTCTAAGACAAAGGTCGGGCTAGTAGTTCCCTAGAGGCAGGGGACAAAGGCAAATTTGGGGGTTCCATAAAACAAGGTCATCACACTATTTTTTAAAGCCAAATCAAAATGTTACCACTGGGATTTTTATACATGGATTAGTGGATCAAGTTTGCATATGAGTTTGGAGGTTTTTTTTAAACCCTTACCTTCTGTCTTTAGAAAAGATACAAAAGGGGGCAGCTGGGTAGCTCAGTGGATGGAGAGTCAGGCCTAGAGTTGGGAGGTCCTAGGTTCAAATCTGACCTCAGCCACTTCCCAGCTGTGTGACCCTGGGCAAGTCACTTGATCCCGGTTGCCTACTCTTACTACTCTTCTGCCTTGGAGCCAATACACAGTATTGACTCCAAGATGGAAGGTAAGGGTTTTAAAAAAGAAAGAAAAGAAAAGAAAAGAAAAGAAAAGAAAAGAAAAGAAAAGAAAAGAAAAGAAAAGAAAAGAAAAGAAAGGAAAAGAGAAGATACAAAAATCGATTCCAAGGCAGAAGAGAAGAGCTAGACAATTGGAGTTAAGTGACTTGCCCAAGGTCACACAGCCTGAAAGTGTCTGAAGCCAGATTTGAACCAGTTTATCCCAACTCTAAGCTTTATCACTCTAACCACTGAATCACTTATCTGCCCCCTTGTAATTGAGTTTGATACCACTGCTATAAAGGGAATAGAAGAGATGACCTCTCTGAAGTTCATAAAGGAAGCCTCTCCCTTTTCCACTGGCCACAATTGACTAGGTATTTATATGTTGTTTCTTACCCATTCTTTAATTGCTCCAAATTCATTTTTTGTATTTCTGCCCTAACTCAACAGTTCTCCACTCTGTTGCCTTTTCATGGCATAATGGATAAAGCACTGGACTCCAGGCAGAAAGATCTGTATTCCAATCTCACCTAGGATGCTCCGTAGCTTTGTGAACCTTATTTTCTCATTTAATGTCTCTAAGCCTCCACTATTCCTAACTGGAAAATGAAGAGAGTAGTGGTACTTGCCTCACATAATGATCAAATGAAAATAATGTATATAAAACACTTTATAGTCCTTAGAGCACTACATAAATAAGAACTACTACTATCATTATTCTCTCTACTCCCATGGCTACTGCTCCTATAGAGTAGCCTCCCCTTTAAATTACTCTTATAGTTAATAGCTAACATTTATATAGTGCCTACTATGTGCCAGACCCTGTGCTTTATAATGGCTATCTCATTTGATCTTTATGACAATCCTGGGAGGTGGGTACAATCATTAACTCTATTTTCCAAATGAAGAAACTGAGCCAAATGGAGAGTTAGTGACTTGTCCAGGGTTACACAGCTAGTAAGTGTCTGAGAGTGGAATTGAATTCGGGTCTTCTTGACTCCAGGACCAGCTGGGAGCAAGCTATTCATGATGGGCCTGCTAGAGTTTTTCTGACTATGTACTGCTCCAGCTAGGGGAAGTTCCACTTTCCCTCGGGGCTGAGGACGAAAGGATGGAGTTTGGGAATGAACAAACTATCTGGTTCATCTGGTAAATTTACTGAATGATGGAAAGCAGAATGTCACAAGACATGTGTGTATGGCAGGGGGAGGGAGAGGGAGAGAAGAGGTAGGCAGAAGGCAACAGCTTCCTTCTTTGTGTCCACCATATTGTAAGAAAGGAAAGACTATCACCTCTAAACTGAAATCCCCATTACCAGGCATCTCTTAATGACCATGTCCAATGGCATCTTCTCCATTCTCATCTTTCTTTGACTTCTCTGCAACCTTTGAAACTGTTGAACCTCCTCCTCCTTTGGGTACTTCCTTTACTCTGGATTCTTGAGATAGTTTTCTCTTCCTGGTTCTCCTCCTACTTGTCTAATCATTTTTCCTCATTCTTCTTTGCTGATTCCTTATCAAAGTTAATCAGTCAATAAGTATTTTACACCAAGAAACCCCCAAATTCTGTGTTGGGCTCTCTCCTCTTTTCTCTTTACAGTCTTTCACTTGGTTATTTCTACCATCTTATCTTGATGGCTCCCTGATCTCTCTGTCCAGAGCTCCTCTTTTTCCTGAGGTCTACGCCTGCAGCCCAAATGGCCTCTTGGATACTCACAAATGGATGGCACACATGTATCTCAAAGTCAACCGGTCCAAAACAAAGCTCATTCTCTTTCTCTCCAAGATCCAACTCTTCTGAACTTTCCTGTTATTGCTGAGAACACCACCATTCTCCACTTCTCATGAGCTGCCAGTTCTTATCCTATTGAACTCCATAATCTCTTTCATTGATGTCCCTTTCTTTCCTCTCACATAGGTCAGACCCTCATCATCTTTTTAGTGCCTTTCCTCATTCTCAGGCACCCATCCACATGAAAGGGATTTTCCTAAAGGGTAGATTTAATGATATCACTCTTTATTCAGCAAACTCATTGACTCCCTATCATCTCTAGGATGGACTATAAATCCCTCCTTTTTACATTTAAGCTTCATCACACCCTGTCTCCTCTCTACCTTTCCCCTTTACATACATTATTCCCCTCCACAACAGCTTCTAATCAGCCATACTGGCCAACTCACTCATTTTCTTTTTTCTTTTTTTTTTTTTAAACCCTTAATTTCTGTGTATTGGCTCCTACGTGGAAGAGTGGTTAGAGTGGGCAATGAGGGTCAAGTGACTTGCCCAGGGTCTCACAGCTGGGAAGTGTCTGAGGCTGGATTTGAACCTAGGACCTCCTGTCTCTAGGCCTGACTCTCCATCCACTGAGCTACCCAGCTGCCCCCCAACTCACTCATTTTCACATACAATACTCTATTTCCTCTTTTCCTGTCTTTGTACTTTATGTCTCCAATGCCTGGAACACCTGCCCTCCTCTTTTTCTCTTGGCAGTCCCAATTTCCTTCAAGATTCAGGAACTTAATAACTGCTTTTTTGAAGCCCTTCTCATTTCCCTCCCCAATCTACAGGGCCTCACCTCCTCCATGAAGTCCTCTAGGACCATCATGATCCACATGAGTCTTTCTTGACTTAACTCCTGTAGAGCTCATTTCATGTATTATGTATTCTGGCACAAAGCCCATCTACATTGTTCATGTTGTTTTAAACTTGTTTCGTGTTTCTTGTCTCTTTGGGGAGGTGGTAAACAATCTTAGAATCCTAGGAGAGAGACAGAAATAGAGATAGAGACAGACGGAAGACAAAAACAGGAGACAGATAGAAACAGAGGCAGTAGAGAAAGACAGAAACAGACACAGAGACAGTCAGGGAGATGGAGACAGAGAGATAGATGGGGAGACAGAGACAGAAACAGACAGAAACAGAGTCAGAGACAGAGACAGTCAGTCAGGGATGGAGGCTGAGAGACACAGGAAGGATGACAGAGACAGACAAACAGAAATAAAGAAATAGACAGAAAGACAGAGACAGAGACAGTCAAGAGAAAGACAGAGAGACAATCAGATAGAGCCAGATACAGATAGGGAGACAGAGACAGAAACAGAGACAGGCAGGAACAGAGAGAGACAGAGACAAACTGAGAAACAGAGAAGGAAGTGACTTATCCAAAGTAACACAGGAAGCAAATAAATAACTGAGCCAAGAATTAGAACCGAGATGCTTGGGCTGTAAATCCAGTCATGCTTCCACCGTGCCAAAAAACCTAGGTTTCTCTCAGTATTGGAAGACTGCATATAGCCTTAGGCTGTGGAATCTGCTCATTTGGCTGGTGCAGTTACCACCTCCACCTCCACCCCTCCCCCACCCTTTTCCTCCCCAAATTCTCCCCTTCTAAGGAAAGCTTCGGGACTCCTCTCAGCCTCAGGCCTCGTTCCTTTTTATTCTAAAAGAACTCCAAGATTTAAGCTCCTCGCTGGAGTCTTTGAAAGTCTCGGGGGAATGTTTGCTGTTCACCTCCCAAATACCATAGCTGACATTTAAAGGGGAGTTTTAAAGGTTTGCAAGTACGGGGAAGAGGGGATAGGATGTAGACTGTGATCTCGCTGGAGTGAACTCTCCAGAAGAAAATTTCTTCTACCCATCCACTGGGCAGCACCTTCTCTGCAATTTATAGCCCAGGAAAATTGCCCAGGGCACTGAGAGTTTAAGCACAGGATCCCTGGGGAACTCGAACCCGGGCTTCCTCCCTCTGGAGGTCGGACCCGCTCTTGCCTCTGCGGTCCAAAGCGTCAGGATCCTCAGCTTAGCCGTATCTCAACCCCACTCCAATGCGGTAAAGTACTGGGATCCCCTTGGCAGTAGGGGGGAAGCAGAGGTTCAGGTGCCTTGCCCAGGATCCCACAGAAAACAGCAAACTCCTGGAAGCAGGATCTGAATGAAGGTCTTCGCGGCGCTCCCGCGTCCTGAGCCTGCCCTTATTCTCTGCTTGACCGTTAAGGCCAGTCAGTCCGGTGCAGCCCGAGCGGGAGCCCCGGCGCGCTGGCCGGGCGGTGCTGGCTGGAGGCTTTCTGCGCTACGAAGGCTCTCTTCCTCCCTCTCTCCCTCCCCTTCTCCTCGCGTCCCCTCCCTCCCACCCTGATACAATGACTGGACGAGATCAGCGCATCAGCGGAGCCTCATTGGCAGCAGCAGCCCCAGCCGGGGGAGAGGCAGCGGGCGGGCGGGGGGTGGAGGGGAGCCGGGGAGGAAGAGAGAGGGAAGG
>NW_025349801.1:0-6500 GCF_016433145.1 Gracilinanus agilis
ATATATATAAAATATACTATATACTTCCCAGGGTGGTTGTGTGAATCAAATGAGATAATAATGTAAAGTACTGGCACATAGTAGGTGCTATCTAAAAGTTAGTAATAATGATGATGATGACAGAATTGATAAGGCTTGCTGTTTGGATTGAAGAGGGAAGAATATGGGCTCAAGGATAAATCTAAGGTTGTTGACATGAGTGGAAAACCAAAGTAGTTGAAAACACATTTCTCAGAGTATGGCAGACAGAGATTAAATGGCTTGCCCTGGGTCATGCAGTAAGTATTTGAGGCAGAATTTGAATTCAGCTCTTCTTGACTCCAGGATAGGTGACTCAGCTTAGGCACTACCTTGTAGGTCTAAAAGACCCTTCAGCTATTCTCTCTTCCTCTTCAAATGATCTGATGCTTGCTTTTCCAATTGTGCATTGCATAGTTCCAGTAGAAAGTAAGCTCCTTGAGGGCAAGGATCGTTTCATTTTCCTCTTCATATCATCATGAGCAAAATAGGCACTTCATCAGTATTTATCGATTAGGTCTAAATTGTTGGCAATATATTCCCTTCAATGACTTCCTCCAGAGACATGGTGTCAAAAGTCATTTGAAACAAAGAAAAGGAGATAGATTTGTACTGAGGAATAAGCAGCAGCCTAACTAGGGTAGGGTGATGGGGTTTTTCATCAGAACATTGAAACTTATTTACTTATTTATTTTAATCTGGAAAATTTTATTTAATTAATTAATTTAGAATATTTTCCCATGGTTACAAGATTCATGTTCTTTCCCTCCCCTCCTCCTACCCTCCTCCCTGTAGCCGACACACATTTCCACTGGGTTTTACGTGGGCCATTGATCCAGACCTATTTCCATATTATTGATATTTGCATTAAGGTGATCGATTAGAGTCTACATCCCCAATCATGTCGCCATCCACCCATGTGATCAAGCAGTTGTTTTTTCTTCTGAGAACATTGAAATTTAGAGGGCAATGACAGCACATGCAATTGGTCAGTTGCTTGAAACAAGTGAGCTGAGCCCTGAGTTAGCTAGGAAGTTACAGAGAACTCGGGGCATTTCTTAACTCTGCTCCCCTCCCAAGCTGCACATACATCTTAGTCGAGTATCTCTCTGACTCCCTGGAAGCTTTTGAGGGAATGTTTTGTGTCACTTGTCCCAGTTTTATTTTGCACTATTTGTCTCTGGCGTAGCGATCACTAGTTAGGGCTCCAAGATTCCAAAATCAGAGACAGATCTTCTGAGCGTTGCCCTCAAGGTACAGAAAGAAGGAGCCCGTCCATGTGTTGTGTGCTTCTTTTATTGAAAAATGTGAATGAGCTTCACAGCAGGAGGAGAGGGAAGAGGATGAGGTCTGCATTAGCGGAGGGACCATCTACCCAGCTGGAATCACAGATGCAATAATGAGGACCCTAAATTTAGAAAAAGCAGTGGATTTGTTTCTAATATAGATAAGACTTTGTATATTTTTGCTTATTTATTTATTTTTAAACTCTTACCTTCCATTTTAGAATTGATACTCTATATTGGTTCTAAGACAAAAGAACAGTAACAACTAAGCAATGGGGTTAAGTGACTTGCCCAGGGTCACACAACTAGTAAGTATCTGAGATCAGATTTGAACCCAGGCCCTCCCATCTCCAGACTTGGCTCTCTATCCACTGATCTACCTAGCAGCCTTTCTATAGGGTCCTTTCTTAGGAAACTTTAGTAAGCCCTTGATTTCCCCACAGGTAGATGTTAGAACTAAAAGTTAGAGTATTGGGAGGATTTGGATTGCAGTTTACCTGAGTATCTGCTTAGAGAGCCTGCTTTAAGGTTGGGGACTGCCAGCAATTTTCCGGAAGAGCAATGCTGAGAGCAGAATGGGTCTCTCTGGGTCTCACTCTGTCTCTGTTCCAGGGAATCTCAACTTCCTGACCCGGAGCTGCAGGGCCTGACTAGCTGACATCTTTGGGACAAGGAAGGATCTTTGTTCATCAGTGGCCAACTCAGATGCCCCCCACTCAAGGGGCTCCCATCTCATCTCTGTTCATTCCATCATCGCAGGATGGATAAACAGGCAGAAGAGACAAGAAGCATTTATTAATATTTAACCATGTGCCAGGCATTGTTATGCTAAGCAATGGGAGATACAAACCACAAAGAAGGAGAGCTCCTGTCCTCAAAGGTTTTATTTTCCAATGAGTGAAGACAACACATAAAAGGGTCATGGGTGAGATAGCTAGATAGTACAGTGGATAGGGCACCAGGTCTGAGGTCAGGATGACCTGGGCTCAAACGCGGCCTCAGATACTTTCTAAATGTATGACCCTGGGCAAGTCACTTAACTCCAATTGCCTAGCCTTTGCTTCTCTTCTGTCTTAGAACTGATATTAAGCCAGAAGTTAAGGGTCTAAAAAAAAAAGCATCCTGGGTCAGGGGGAGAAGGGAACCGCTCTGCTGGAGGAATATGGGAGAGAAGTAAAGAAAGACAGAAGGACAGCAGAAGAAAAATGAAGATAGCCCCTAAAACCAACCCCCCCCCAGACCTATACTCAAAATGGAGGTCTGAGGAAGAAGCTAAGCTCCTGGGAAAAAAAGGCTTCAGTTTGGTGCAGGGATGTTCCGGGTGAGACGGCCCTAGGCACTGAGGGAAGTTTCGGAATTGTGTTACTCTGATATAGAAGCATGCCAAACTGTGTTTTTTTGTTGTTTTTTTTTTTTAAACCTTACCTTCTGTCTTAGAATTAATACTAGATATTGGTTAAAAGGCAGAAGAGCAATAAGGGCTAGGTAATAGAAGTTAAGTGACTTGCCCAAGGTCATACTGCTAGGAAGAGTTTGAGGTCAGATTTGAACCCAGGTCATCCCAACTGGTGCTCTATCCACTCTGCCACCTAGTTTGCCCCTCAAGCTAAATTCTAACCCTCAAGAGCAAAGGCTCCAGTGGTTGGAACTTGGCTATAAATGAGATGGAGAAGGATGTCACAGTTACCATAAAGGCGTGGAGGGCTTTAAGGGACCTTGGAAGATAGAGCATTCAGTAGCAAAGCTAAAAGGGATCTTGGATTATAGGACACACAATATCAGACCTAGAAGAGAAGTTTAAACATAGACAGTAGGTAATCAGATATAGAAGAGAGCTTAAAACATATAACAGAACACTGGACCTCAAAGGGGGCTTTAAACACAGACTACACAACGTCAGAGCAATCAGGGAGCTTCAAATAGAGATTGTAGCTTATTCGCATTGGAATAGAACTTGGTATACAGGACACAGAACAACGAATGCCAGAGACCAAAGTGAGACGAAGGATCGCCTACCAGAGATATCAAACTTAATTCACTTAATTTTCTAGTGGGAGAGCTTCCTAACCAATTAAAATGTAATTGAGATTTCCCAATTCAACCAACTGAATAGAAATACAATACAACAAAGACAATGTTAATTTATAGTTTTCTCAGTTTATATCTAGCCAATCTTTTTCTATTTAATAGTAACTAAATTCTGGATTCTAGATCACCACCACCACCACCAATCTGCTCAGAATCAAAGAATCTCAGAGTTGGAACAGGCATCAGTACCATCTGGCCCAATCCAAACCAGAAAGAAATCCCTTCTGTAACATGCCTAGAAAGTGATCATCCAGATCTTCAAGGAAAAGGAAATTAAAGGGGCAGCTAGGTGGTTCAGTGGATTAAGAGCCAGGCCTAGGGATGGGAGGTTCTGGGTTCAAATTTGAACCCAGACATTTCCTAGCTGTGTGACCTTGGGCAAGTCACTTGATGCTAATTGTCTAGACTTTTCCATTCTTCTGTCTTGGAACTAATAAACAGTATTAGTTCTAAGATGGAAGATAAGGGTTAAAAAAAAAAAAAAGGAAATGCAGCATCTCATTCCTCTTTTGGATAGTTCTAATTATTAGGAGGTTTTTCCTGATCTCAAGCCTAAAGTATGCCTCTTTTCAAGTTCAGCCATACCTTTTGGGTCTGCCCTTTAGGGCTAGAGTAAGTTGAACAATTTCTTCTCTACATGAAAGTCCTTGAAGCACTCACTAAGTCTCATCTTCCCTAGGTTAACTATGCCTGTTCCTTTGACAGATCTCGACATGGTACAGGCTCAAAGCCTTTTGCTCTACTGGGCATCTCTCTGGACACTCTTGAGCTTCTCATCAATGTCCTTCTACAGCTGTAGTGCCCAGAACTGAACACAATGCACCCTAGGAAATCTAGGGAGGGGAAGTACACTTCCTTCATTTTGTAGATGGAGAAACTGAGTCTGAGAGTTGTCAGTTAGCAACAATTGTGACGTGGTTAAACCTCATTGGCTATGATACTGCTACTGAGCAAACTGAGTCTTAGAGAGAAGAAATGAGTTCCCCGTGGTTGCACATTTAGGAGCAAAGTGGGGGAAAGAACACAGGATCTTGTTGGTTTGTTATTCAGTTTCCTCAGCTTCCTTCAAGTCTCAGCTCAAATCTTACCTCCTCTAGCTCTTTCCCAGTCCAACCCCTGTAGACCCTCCCTCCCCACTGCTCCTGCCTTCCATCTGAAGTTGCTTCCCATTTACCTGTTTATATCATGTATTGTGGAATTGCGGGCATGTTCTCTCTATCATTAGAGTGTAAACTCTTTGAAGGCAGAGATTAGTTTTGCCTTTCTTTACATCCTCAGCACTTTGCACCGTGCCTGGTACTTAGTAGGCATTCAATAAAATAAAAAAAATACTCTTACCTTCTATCTTAGAATTAATACTATATATTGGTTCTAAGTCAGAATAGTAGTAAGGGCTAGGCAATGGGGGTCAAGTGACTTGCCCAGGGTCACACAGCTAGGAAGTGTCTGAGACCAAATTTGAACCCAGGATCTCCCATCTCCAGGCCTGACTTTCTATCCACTGAACCACCTAGATGCCCCTTAATAAATGATTTGACAGGAGATGGGATCAGTGGATAAAGCATCAAGGCTGGAATTAGGAAGACCTGAGTTTAAGTCTGACACTCATTAGCTGTTTGACTGTGGTCAAGTCACTTAACTTTTGTTCTCCCATCTGTAAAATGAGCATAATAATAGCACCCCCCCCAAGTTATTGTGAGAATATAATGAGGTGATTGTAAAGTGCTTACCATAGCACATGGCACATAGTAGGTGTTATATAGAGGTGAGCTTTTGTTATTATTATTATTGATGGGTAGGAAAATCCTAGCCTGTTACTAATGATTTCCATTTTCTCTCAATCTGTCCTTTCTCTTCCTAGGTTAGGTTATTTTTAAAATATTTTTTAATTAATCGAATGGCTCCATAGTCTGTGACATAAATTTCCCCAGGCCTGCCTTGCCTCACCTAGTCTGGAGTGAATGCAGAGCAGGGAGGTGGGGGCCGATGAGCCATCAGTTCCATCAGTTGTCCTGACCTCTCCCACTTCCTGCTTACACCCGTTGTCAGGCAGACAGAGACCAGGACCTAGAAGGTGTTTACAGTGGGGTGTCCGGTGGAGGGGTAGGAACAGTAATCACAAGCCATGGAAGAATGAAGCAGAGGAGTAGGTGGGAAAGAAGGACATGTTTGACCGAATGGCGGTACTGATGGAAGGCAGAAACAGAACAACATGGTGGAAGAGTCCTAGCCTGGGATTCAGATGCTATGGTCTCTGATCTGGCCTTGGACAATTCACTTCTTCTCTTGTGCCTCAGTTTCCTTTTCTGTAAAATCAATCAGTGGGACTAAATGATCTCCAAGGCCCTTGATGACTTGAACTCCTGCCACTCTTCTCAAAGATTCTAGTGTTCAGTTGTTAAGAAAGTCCTTTGCTAGCTTTCCTGTAAGCTGCTGTCTCTTCCTGATTTGCCTGCCCAGATGGTTTTCCTGGACCCATCGCTCAACCGGGGCAGTGTTTTTAGAGGTCTGTGTCCTTGAGCCCCCAGCCTCATTTGCTTGGGCCCGCCTTCCCACCTTGCTTTGGCAAAGGGCCTGAAAAGAGGAGGGAAGATGAAGATGGAGAATGAGGTTCAGAACTTGCTGGAAGACTGGCCAACCTGTGAAACTGAGATACCTTTATGTTCTTCCTTTTTCTCCTTCTCTGGGCCCTGTTCATCCTTCCCCCTCTCCTAACTCAATCTTGCTTTCAGGAAAGGCTCTGCTCTTACTTAGTATAGGATAATGCTTTGCCACTTCAAACAATGGTCAGTGGCTATTGTGACCGCTGCCCACGGGATTAGCCTAGACAAAGGCTGGAAAACCTCCTGGTAGTCTAGCCTGGCTGGAACTCAGAGCACAAGCAAATGAATAATGGGAAATAAGATCCTAGGCCCTTTCTTTGTTCTACCTCCATGAACAGAGGCAGCTTGATGGTACAGTGGTTAGAGCACTGGACCTGGAGACAGAAAACTGAGCTCAGATCCAGCTTCAGATATTTTTTTTTTACATTTTTTTTAACATTTATTAATATTCATTTTTAACATGGTTACATGATTCATGCTCCACCTTTCCCCTTCAACCCCCCCC
>NW_025349802.1:0-7535 GCF_016433145.1 Gracilinanus agilis
ATCTGACATTTCAATTGTGATCTTTCTTCTTTCTCCACAACCACAAATAACAGGTTACAACTAAATTTCCAATTTTTTATTGTAGTGTGAAATATGAGATTCTGGAAGGCTTACTAGATATTGAGAGAGAAAACTTAAATTGAGTTTCTTATTTGCCTATTAATTAGTTATATGAATTTCTGTGAAACTGTCTCTAAAACAGGGATCATAATATCTATAGCATAATGGGCCTATTTTGAGAAGCATACAATAATTATATTTTAACTTGGAGTTTTGTAAACTGTGGCATGGCATAATAGAAAACACCTTGATATAGAGAAAGAGGGCCTAAGTTCATTCTCTACCACTAATTATTTATGTCACTGATTCTGTTTTCTTAATAATAAAAAGGGAAGTCATAATGTCTGCATCATTACAGATTCATTCTGAGAAGCATAAGATAACAGTTTCAGAGATCTATGATTTCAGAAGTGTATGTATTCCCTCCATCAATTACAATTGCAATTCCACTATTTTTTCATCAATGGTATTTGTGAGTTTTAGTGGCTGAAAAAGGCATCGCATATAGCCAAACTAATGATGAGCCTTTCCAGGGATGGCTAGGCTAATCTCCTAATGATCAGTTCATCACTAGGTAGGACCTTCCAGAGATTTGGGTCTTCAAAAAAACACATCAACTTTTTACCAAAATGAGACATCAGAATGGAATTTTCATACAGGATAAATAAATATTTCATGCAAATATACTTGATGAATCACTGCTCTCATCAGTAGGGGCACTCTTGCCAGTACTGATTGCAAACCATCCACACTTCCTCATCCTGTATGATTTTTTGATTTATCTTTCAAAATGGTCCCTTCTTCCTTTTTTAAAAAACTTGTTAATATTTATTATCATAACATTCTTTTCTTTTTAGATTTTGATTTCTAGATTCCCTCCCTCTCACCCATCCTATCTCCCAACCATTGAGAAGGCAAACAAAACTATATCAGTTATACATGTGAAATAATTTAAACATTTCTATATTATCCATGTCATCAAAAAAGCCAAAAAAATGAAGAAATCAAGAAAATTATACTTCAGTTTTTACTGATTTCATTAGTTCTTGTTCTAGAGATACATATTTTTCCATCAGGAGTTCTTTGGAATGTCTTGCATCACTGCATTGATCAAAGTAGCCAAGTCATTCACAGATGATCATCGTAACATTTCTGTTACTGTGCACAGTGATCTGGTTTTTCCTCTCTTCACTTTGCATCAGTTCATATAGAAATCATATCATATACTCATAGTTGATTAAAACCTAAAGAACAAAGTTAAATTAGATAAATCAGAGAAATAGTCATTTAAAAGTAGGATGTTATTTTTGTGCAGAAAAGAGCTTAATATCTGAGCAGTAACAGTAAATTGCTTGGTTATATTTTGAAGTCCTGTAACACATGTGAAATAACTAGTTGTACATTATTTAGTTTAATTCAACAATCATTTAATAAGCAACTTTATTTAATCACTGCACAAGACTCTAGGGAAAGACAAAAATGAAAAATAATTCCTGCTCTCAAGTAACATGTGTTTTAAGGGGAGATAAATCATTTAAATAGATGAATATATCCAGATAATTTGAGAAGGAAAAAGGAACTAAAAACTGAGTAATTGAGAAAGGACCCACATAAGAAAAGGCAACTGACATGAACCTTTAAAGAAGTAACTTTGAAACATTCTAAAATATGAGAAAAATATTTATTACAACATGTTAAAAACATAAAACATGGGAGACAGTCTAGGAAACAGGAAGTAAAATGTTAGGTTCAGGATAACTAATAGGCCCATTTGGTTACATTATAGGGCATATAAAAGAAATTGATAGGAAATGAAGCTGAACTGGTTGCTTTGAACCATTCTGTAAAAGACTTTAAATAACAAGCTGAGGTGTTTGCATTTTATCCTAAAAATAATGGCGAACCATTTAAGGTTTTAATCAGGAAGTGGCATGACCAGACCTGTGCTTTATAAAGAATATTTTCACAGCTTTGTGGAGGATGAATTAGAAAGAGGAGAAACAAGGAACAAGGAAACCAATTCAGAAGCTTCTTCATAGAATGAAACGGATTGATGTTGATGGCTCTCTGAGACCAGTGAAAGGGATGGATAAATTAGAGAAGTTGCGGAGATAGAATGGATAACATTTGTCAATTGAAAGGATGCAGAGGTGAGGGTGAGAAAAAAAAGTCAAGGATGACTTTGAGATTGCTGATCTGAATTGTCTGAAAGAACAATGAAATCAAGAAATTTATCAGAGGAACAGAATTAGCAGAAAAAATTAAGAATTTTTTTCAGGCATGTTAAATAGGAGATGATGATGAAACATCCACTAAGGAAGTCCCAATGGGCAATGGTCAGTGACATGCGACTAGAGTTCATGAGAGAGTAGAATTGGGACACACTTGAGGCTAAATACAAAGTATTGGTTAATATCTCCACTAATGAAAGATTTGAAGCTCATCATTTGTGCCTCTGTTTACATTTGTAAGTCTTATATTAACCACTAATTCTTCCATAGTTCTAAGTAGGAGAGAAAGGCTATATATTGGTTCAGTTAAAAATTATACATTACTCTAGAGAGTATCATTATTTTCCCAACAGAAGATCATATTTTAAATCTTCATGATAACTGAACAATATAATGTCTTGCATATTTAGAATCTTAGGAGGCTTTAAATTTTTTATAATAAGGTGAAATGAGCGTATATGTGTGTCTCTGTCCATATGTGTGTACGTGTATTAAAACTAAACAAAGACAATATTATATTGAAAGATTCACTAAGAATCTGAGGACCAGAGTTTGTATCCCAACACTGTAGTTTACTACATCTGTCACAGTGGTCAAACGCTTAGTTTCTTTGTAACTCAGCTTACTTATTTATAAAATGCAGAATTAAGTTGTTTCCTAAGTCCATTCTGTCCTGAGTAGTGTGATAACTGGAATAAATGTGTGTGTGTGTGTGTGTGTATGTGTGTGTAGGAGATAGAACAGATATATTTGATATGACTAGATCAGGATAAGAAAAAGCATATTCACATGTATGTATGTTTATGTACATATACATATATGAACTAACATACACTCACAACTAAACTCTCTTCCATAGTATTTATAAATATTTACCCTTCCATAATATTTATAAATACTATAGTCCTTATTCTTGGCAATTAAACAGTGTTAGAATAATACGTAATAGTAAAATAATGAATGACATTAGAGTATATGTTATCTGGGAAGAAACACTACACCAAGAAATCACCAATCATTAATACTTGAGCTCAAATGAATTGATCAGATTGGCTAAGTGATTATTTAGCAGGGCCATAAAAGGAAGAGGAATGGGAACCAGGACCAATAAGTTTTGATTTTAAAAAAATGTTTCCGAAAGGGATGAGTGTTGGGGCAGCGAGGTGGCTCAATGGATAGATCACCAAGGCTGGAGAGAGGAGGTGCTGGGTTCAAATCTACTGTCAGACACTTCCTACCTATGTGACACTGGCAAATCACTTAAACCCAATTGCCTAGCCCTTACTGCTCTTCTGCCTTAGAATAAATATATTCTAAAAGAGAAGAGTAAGGGTTTAAAAAAGAAATAGAGGATGAATGTTAAGTAAATTCCTGAATAGTGAAGGAATAATAAGGCGGCTTTGAGCATGGAATGTGGAGAATGAAAGTGCTAAAATTAAAATGTATCCAATAAAATTGTAAGATCACCAATGAGACTAAATACAAAGTGTTAGGTTAATATCTCTAATAAAAAATGAGAAACTCATTATTTGTGCTTCTGTTTATACACTTAATAATCTAATTATTCATGTAAGTAAAATCCTGCTTACCTGTGAGCATGTGAAAATGCATTTGACTTTCAGATAGGAAACACCTGACTTGGGAAAATCGAGCAAATTATGAAATGGAAACATGCTGTATGAAGAGCTATCATCAGGAAAGAAGTTTTTCATTAAAACAACCTCTACGTTGGGAAGGGAAGTACAAGCAAAGCTCAGTACATTAATTTGCTAATTGTACTTCCCTGCGATGGACAGTAACCAAAGCTTGCCTTTAGCCTTAACACAAAAGTTAAAAAACTAAGCAAAATGGCTTCTGAACAGGTAGAAGAAAATTATTTTTAATTCAAAATCATTTAGAGCCAAGCTCTAGGTACATGTGCCTGTGTGTGTGTGTGTGTGTGTGTGTGTGTGTGTGCTGCATATCTCTAATGAAACAGAACCATAGTCAGTGTCAAGAATCGTTATTAGTCTCTACGGCAGCTGTTTTGCATCTCAGAGTATCAGAGAAGCAGAAAACTGAAAAGGAAATGTCTCAGACGTCTTCTTTTCAGCCAGGCTCATTGTTTACCCAGAATTAACAATGGGAAATAATTCTTAATATAAATCAAGAAAGAGACAATTCAAGTCTCCTCCTCAGCCTTGCCTGGTCATAATCTAATAAGTCACCAGTACCACGTTTGCATTAATATGTCTAAGAAAACCCTCCAGCAGCTGATATTAGTTTACACGCCCCTAAGCATTTCAGTAGAGGATTGGAGGGAAAATATGAGTCAGAGGGGAATCAAAAATAGAGATTCTGAGGGTAGCAAGGAGTAGAACGATTACTATAATGAGAAGCAGTACATATGGGCAACTCGCTCTTTGTAATAATAAGTGTGCAAAAGTTTGGGGGTATTGCTGGCTCATTAGCCATAATAGAGGTGGATATTTGTGCTCAGCCTGATTCTCCTATCATAGCTCTATAGTGAACCCTGAAGTCTCAAAGGAAAGAACCTCCACTCTGTACCCTTTGCCTATCCAAGATAAGAGGGAGCTGAATTCTCCCACACCTTATGTAAATCCTGAGGACTTTTCTGCACCGCCCAGACTTCTAATCTGCAGTCTTGAAATTTATATTTCTGTACTGAAAGTGCTGTTACATATTTCCCATACTATAAGCCAACTTAGCGCATAATAGGAACACAATAAATGTTCTTTGACTAATTGACTAAGGATAAATGAGAGATTAGCTCAGGGAATATTTAGTTCCTTAGCACCCGTAGAAAGCATTTTGTCCCAAATTTCATAGAGTACTTGGAAGACTTTATGCCCAGGTTTCTCCCTCTGTAAAATACAATGGTATCTACATGAAAGATTCCTTTGGAAACAAAGCACCTTTTAACAAAATTGAACTGGGGAATGAATGAAAGCATGAAAAAACATTTATTAAGGATTTACTGTGTGCCAGACGCACTTTATTTCATTGTATGAAATTCATACCCAATAGGGATACAAATACAAAAAGTGAAACAGTTTTCGCTCTCAAAGAGCTTATATTCTAATATGGTAAAATGATATGTCTCAGAGAGTGGTAGCCAGAAAAAGGTGTTTTGGTCCAGAGAGTGATCAGCGTGGATGGTGAGGTGACCCATAGGGCATTCCATCACATGCCCTTTCCCAAAGCTAATTTGATCATTGCAATCAAACCATGAGATTGAAAGAAGGGGTTGGGAGAGCAGAGGCAGGGATCACCTCACTGGGAGCAGCACTGGCACAACTGGGAAGGAATCCTAGAGCTTTTAATGTTAGTAAGTCCCTGACACCTGTGTGTTAGTGAGCAGCTTAAAAAAAACATTTTCTGAATTTCAAGGAAATCCCAATAACCTAATTCTAGAGGGCATCTTGAAGAAGAAAGTCTAGGAAAAAGCAACTGGGAGGCAAGACAGGATGTAAGCTATATCAAAATGTCAGCATTGCTTCAGCTTACTTCATGAGGATGCAGTAGAGATGAATTCAAATTAGGAAAGTTTGGAAAAGGGTAAATAAAGCTAAGGAAGTTGCACATGTGATAATTTTCATATTGTACATAGAGACCTTGCAAAGAAGAGTTATTTAACTGAAAGTTATGTGTTACTATGGAAAAAGCCTTGACTCCAGAATTAGAAGGAATGATTTCAAATCCTGCTTGACATGGATCAACTAATCTTGGTGTCCTGGGAAGTCACTCACCCTGCACCTCAGTGTTCTTATCTATAAAATGAGACCCTGAACTATATGGTCTCTGAAATTCATTCTGGCTCTAGACCACTGGTCCCTATTGGACCTCAGTTTCCTCATCTGTAAAATTAACATTATAGGGAAATGATTAGAAGGGAATTTTGGTTTTAGAGTAAGTGCTATGAACTCAAAGGGCAACAATAATAAGAACCAAATAGAATAATGTGTGTAAACCCACCAGAAAGATGTTATTATTGGTGATGCTGAAGTATTGTGTAATGGAGATGACTTTGATTTTCTTTTTTTTTAACCCTTAACTTCTGTGTATTGGCTCCTTAGTGGAAGAGTGGTAAGGGTGGGCAATGGGAGTTAATTGACTTGCCCAGGGTCACACAGCTAGGAGGTGTCTGAGGCCAGATTTGAACCTAGGACCTCCCGTCTCTAGGCCTGACTCTTAATCCACTGAGCTACCCAGCTGCCCCCTTTGATTTTCTAAAGACAAGCTAAGGTCAAGTTATAACAGGTTTTATCAAGCAGGAAAGAATCCAAACACTAACCCAGTAACAAATTTCTATCTAGTGTCCAGAGAATGGTCTAGCTATAGTCAATGTAGTGAGGCATATCACCAGACAGTTGAGTACCAGGTGATGGATGCACTGTTTAGGCCATAGTAAATCATGAAAAAGATTTTTAAAATGCAAACCAGCTCTCAGTCCTGTGCGCAGCTTCATCTTTTACAATGACAGTGGCAGAATGGCAAAAGGTCATAAAATATTTAAACTTGGAGAAAATATTAATTGGTAGCACTTGGTTATGAGTCGTTGTTCAACCTTACAGGAAATGAAACATTATTTAGCATAAAAAATGTAAGGTTAACTAAAAGAGGGTTCATATATTCTCCTTAGATAGATAAATAAATTCATTGAATTAGTTTCATCCTATCTCTAACTGTAATATGTAATTTTGCCCAGCACTTGGTCATCTCACTTAGCAATGCATACACATCCACACATTAAAAACAAAGTGGATAATAAGTACATATTGTCCAGATAATCACCTCAGCTGGAAATGAAGAAGATAGGATTGGTCCCATCTGTGTAAACCTGGTCCCAAACCTGGTTTAGAGATATAGCTGTAGGACACACTCAGGTAGTGACCTTTGTGGCCTCCAGGAGCAAGAACCATGGGATGAGGAAGAGAATATGAGGAATTTCAGGATCCAGCTGTTACTCAGCTGTGTGTCTAGGAAGTTAAGGGTATTTCTAAGAAATCTGATCCATTCTGATCATAGAAATACTGGTCCAGTGGCTCATGCATGGCTCAGGCAAACTTGACTGGACAGCCTAGAATCTCTTCACCTTTGATCCTCACTGTGGGTGCTGGGATCTTCAGCAGTAGCTGCAGAGCTGAGATAAGCTGGTTCAGATCCACAAGCTGAATAGGCAGCCCAAAACTATATATATATATATATACACACATATATATATATATATATACACATATATAT
>NW_025349803.1:0-4855 GCF_016433145.1 Gracilinanus agilis
GAAAAGAAGGAAGGAAGGAAATCATAATCTAACAACAAAGAAGAGAGTTCATACTCTTCATTTTTCATCTCATCTCTTCTTTCAAATTTTATACTTAATAAATTCAGAATGACCTGGTTTATTTTAGCCTCTTACCAAACATTCTATATACTTGTTTATTTGGTATTTTTCCTCTAATGCTTCTTGCAGATTTATGAGGGAATACTTCTTACAACTTTCCATCAACCTTCTCTAGTACCAGTTTCTAACACAAGGCATTGTTGCCCTTGGCTGCCATATCTCTCTGGTAAGTTGATTGAGTTTTCTCCCTCAGGTAGTTCTGAGTTTTTTTTTTGGTCTTCTCATTGAGTGGTGATTGATTTAGACCATTTAAATTTTAGGATATGGCAGTAGTCTGTTTCACAGTCCCTTTTTTAAGGAACCTAATATTTTTTGACGCTAATGCCTTATTCAAATAGGTCTATGGATAGAAAACCAGGCCTAGAAACAGGAGGTCCTTAGTTCAAATCTGGCCTCAAACATTTCCTAGCCACTGACCCTTGGAAAGTTACTTAACCTTAAATACCTAACGCTTACCACTCTTCTGCCTTAGAACAAATATTTAGAATTGAATCTAAGACAGAAGGTAAAGGTTTAAAAATAAATAAATAGGTCTGAATAGAGTTGCTTTAATTTGTACATCATCATATACTATTTTTATTCTTCCTTCTTATTTGATACTGATTTTGATTTTATTCTAATAAGTCAAAAATCTGTCTAGATTCAGACAGCTGATTTGAAAAATCAGAAACCAGTCATTTAATATGATATAATTAGTTTCATTTCTGTAATGTTATTTGGTTCCTGTCATATAGAGTGCCTTGTAGGAAATATTCATCAAATATCCTTCCTCTCAACAAAGAGAGGGGAAATTAATAGAGCAGAAAGATACATACATTTTCAGACAAGGTCACTTGACAAGTGTTTTACTTAATTTTTTTCTCTTTCTGATAAGGGAGTGTTCAGTGACAGAAAATAGAGTGTAGGAGGAAAGGACATTTATCTAGAAATGATTGATTATTTTATTAATAAAATTTATTTTCAAGAGATAGGAAATAAACAGGAAAGAAGAGAGAAAATTGACAATATATGTATGTTCATATCTTTTAACCCAGAGTTTTCACTGCTAAGTATACACACCAAGGAAATGACTAATGAAAAAAAGACTTAAAATTTCACAGAAGACAAAAATCCAATAAAGGTGTGAATAATAAAATCCATGGTCTCCCATGTCTAGACACAAATGCAAAATGACTGATGATAAGCAAGATAAACTTAAAAAATTTAATACAAGGAGGAAAAGCTTACCTTAGACAGTATCACTAAGAATTAATGGAATAAGAATCATAGTTGGAATATAGCTCTAGAAATATATAGCTTAGTAAAAATGGAATAAGGTAAATAATGGGGAGGAATGATAGTATTGAATATCAAGACTCAGATAAGAAAATCCAGAAACCATGACTGGGAAGACAAGCAGCATGATGGGTATCACTAGGTGATCAGTATTAGAGACATGCCTTTGCAATGCACAATAGACATCATGGACAGAAAGAAGCAGATGAAGGAGTCAGAAACTCATTAGAAGCCTGGCATAGATGGTATAGTATTGATGGGAGACTCTAATTAACAAAAACAGAATAGCTAAAAATTTCTTTATTTGCCTAAAAGAGGATTTCTCCCTTCAAAAGGTAGAGGATTCAAAGAGGGGAGTATCTATTCTGGATCTAATTATCATGAAAAAGTAGTTTGACTTTATATGGAAATGTTGGGAAGTTGAGGATTGGTTTCTGCTAAAATCAGAATAAACAATAAAAAAAATTTAAAGGAGGAACTAGATGTTGGATTTTAAATGATAGGATTTTAAGGAGAAAGTCATCACTCCACCTTAGAATGTGTGATAGAGAAGAGGAAAGAGGGAATAGTCTGTCTGTTCCAAATTTGAGGAGAACGCATTTGAAAAGAGAAAGAGAAAGAATATGTTGAATTCCATGAACTAAAAGTCTACATGAGGCAAACAGGTTGTCAGATGGGAAGCTCTGAAGAATGAATGTTGAGGGGCAACTCGGTAGCACATTGAACAGAACACTAGACCTAGGTTCAAATCTGGCCTCAGCTACTTCCAAGGTGTGTAAGCAAGTCACTTAACCCCAATTGTCTGACCCTTGTAGTTCTTCAGCCTTAGAATAGAAACCAATCCTAAGACAGAAGGTTAGATTTAAAAAAAAAAAAAGAAAGAATGAACTTTGAATTCACAAAGAGAAACAATTCCAAATTCCAACAAGAGGACTTGTCCAAAAAAACTGATGTGGAAACACAGGGAACATGGTATACAGAGAGACAGAGAGAGTCAGAGAGACAGAGACAGAGACAGAGAATAAGAGAGTCAAAGAAAATGGAAGCATAGGTAGGTAATGTAGGTAGAGTAAATGCAGAAACATACACAATCCCAAAAAAACAGTGTAAGAGAATGGGGTCAATCTCAAATATCAGAGCAGCTAGATGACTCCATGGATGAGAGAGCCAGACCTGGAGAAATAAAGTCCTGGGTCCAAATTTGACCTCTGATACTTCTTAACTGTATGACCCTAGATGAGACACTTAACCCCAATTGCCTAGCCCTTGCTGTTCTTCTGCCTTGGAACCAATACTTAATATAAAATGGAATATGTGTTTTGTTTTGGGGTTTTTTTTAATCTCAAATCTAAACAGTGCTACTAGTCCTAATATTAGCATTTCTACATGCTTCATATTAACTTAGAAATTCACATATCAATATTATCTACATTCTTTTATATTTTTATTTATTTTATTGGAAGGAAACTGTACGTGGTTAGCTTGGAGATGGAAAAACTCAGGGGACATGATAGTTGTGTACAAATATTTGAAGTGTTGACAAGTAGGTGAGGGAATTAGACTTTTCTCTTTGTCCCTAGAGGGTATAACAAAAAGCAATGGATAATAGCATGAGATGGCTTCAAAGAGTCCAATTTAGAGTTGATGTTAGACAATTCAAGCTATCCAAAGGTGAAGTGAATTACCTCAAAAGCCGATAGGTTCACTCTTCTTTTCAAGTTTCAAGCTGGATGACATTTATATTGTTTTTGTGGGGATTGTTTGGTGTATGAGTGAGATACGTTACAGTTTTCACATTCTGTGCTCCTCAGGACATATGCTCATTAAAGAGATTTCTGGGTTAAATGGCATAAAAAATTTAAACCAGTTTTTTTCTGTGTAACTCCATATTATTTTCCAGAGTAATTGGATCCAATCCATAGCGCTCTACTTTACAATTCTAAAACTATAATGTTAATGTTGTATGGCCTGGTACCCTGTGTTTTGAAGACAAATAACAAGACGATGAATATTGATGCTAATAAGATGTGCTGTTGTTTAAGGAGGAAACTTGAAGTCATTAAAACGCTATACATTTTGTCAAATGTCATCCAGATGGCAAAAAAGTTTTCCTTTTCATCTTCAGTTCTGAGTCCCATTTACTGTCTGTTCTCTATGTCTTTACAAGATATAAGTACTGGCAAATCATCTCTAGAGATTGTTAATCCAATAGTCTATCCATCTATTCCAAGGAATTCTATATCTACTTATTTTTCTTGTGTGGAGAGTTAGTCTAGACTCTGGGTGATTATGGATTTCATTTAGGAGGCTCTCCTACATCCTGGGACTATGTAAAATCAGCACTTTAGCTTCAAGGGAGCATCTGGAAGACCTCCCTAAAATAAAAGGAATCTCTCTTTTGTTTGGACTTTGTGCTTCTCTTCGATGTCAAACCTCTATATGACAAGAACAGCTATTAGTTTACTTTGCCCTTTTCATTGTGGTGATTAATTTAAATAATTTAAGCTTTTTAAAAAGGTTTGTTGTTACCTGTTCTTCTATGTCTTTTTATGTTTCAGCATCTTCAATAGCTATTTTAAATTGGTCGGGTCAGAGTCTCCTCAATGAGACATCATAACTTCTCATGCTTAATATTTCTTCTCATTTGGTATTGATTTTTTATCTGTTCTCGATCAGGTGGATTGTTTGACTGTAAAATACAGCTGATTCAGAAATGACTTTCACATTTGTAACCAGTCATTTCCTGTCTGTTTTTATCTAATCATTTTTATGTTATTTGGTACTACCATATTTAGTGACTCAACTCTCTTCTCAAAGAAAGTATTCATAAAATTTAGCCTGAGGCTTCTATAAAAACAATAGGCCTTTTGCCTGTTAAAATATTTTTAATCAACATCTCCTATGCTATTATTTGCACTGAATTCAAAAAGTATTGAAGTATATGGATCTTATAAAATTCTTCATAAAATTTATCTGTTTTTACAATATAGTGCTATAGAAATTGCCTGATAGTCCTTTTTACAACTGTTTCTCATTAGTATTACCATAGGAGGTGACCAAGTTTACCATAAAATTGCATTTACTTTTGCTTTGGGGAAATTAATTTTAAAAATTCACCAAAAAGAAAATTAGAAAGGAAACAGCTAACTGAGGGAAGATGGGGAACTTTTATAGCAATTCTCACTGATAAAAGTCTGGAACTTTCTGTCTCTGTTTCTGTCTGTCTCTCTCCTTCCTCCCCAAATATGTATATGGAACTAATCCAAATCTATAAGAATCAACAAAGGATTTAAACAAGCAGTTTGCAAAAGGAGAAATTCAAGTTTATCAACAGTCATTTAAAAAATGTTCTAAATCACTACTAATTAGAAAAATAATCCAAGTTTCTACTGTACACCAATCAGATTGGCAAAAATAATTGTTAAAAAAGATAAATGGAAAATATTGACAGGGCAGAGGA
>NW_025349804.1:0-32223 GCF_016433145.1 Gracilinanus agilis
TTTCCTCTACAATAGGAATCTGGCAGTTCCCACTGCATATGCCCCATCCTGAGAACCCTTGGCTATCTAACAGATGGTCCAGGCCATTTTGAACTCTTGGCATGATGCACTAAGACCACTTTGCTTCTATTGTTTACAAAATTAACAGATAAATATCTTTCCATTCTGTTTTAATACCATAAGATATTGAAAGCTTTAATGATACAATTTACTCGTGGGTTCCAGATATGGACAATTAGTGAGTTAGTAAGTCAAAAAATACTTATTAAGCAACTATCAACAATTTGGAAATAGGTTTTGATCAGTGACACATGATAAAACCAGTGGAAATGTGCGTTGGCCATGGGGGGGGCGGGGGTGAAGGGGAAAGTAGGAGCATGAATCATGTAACCATGTTAAAAATGATTATTAATAAATGTTTAAAAATTTTTTTAAAAAGTCACACCCAGAGATGGGATATGAACACAAAAAAAAATACTTATTAAGCATTTAATATTGGCCAGACACTGAACTAAGTGCCATGGATGCAAAGAAAGGTAAAAGATAGTTCTTGTTCTCACAGTCTAATGGTCTCTATGGTCATCCATACCAACCAAAGGGATTTACCATGACCATTCCCAGAACAGTCAGGAGTCAGTGAGCTTAATCTTGTGGTTTGCTTCTCAAGCACATCCTATATCCCACTCTTTCAGTAATAACACTCCCATCCTCTTGCTGAGCTTTTGCCTATAACATCTCAATTATTCTGGTAGCAAGGGGACTACAAAGTCAAATTTCTCAGGACCCCATTCCAGAGGTTGCAGAGCCAGTGTTCTTGTAAGGTTTATTGTCACCATTTAATTCTATCCCATGCACAAGTGACTTGGATGATCAAAGCATTTGGTATTGAGTTCTAGCTTATTGTTTACAGTACTCTGATAATATCTTAAGCAGAATAGAAATAGCTTCAGTTAGATCTACACACCAGTGATTGGTGGTAGATCTCATAACATCAGAGCCAGAGTATTCACTGCCCTGCTGATACCAGCAATTTCCTTGGGAAATTTCAAAATTATCTCAATATATTCCAAGCTTGGGGTGGTTATCAAGGAAAGTGTGTTTGATCTTCTGAATCTTTAGGTTAAAGGAAGGAATAAAGGTGAGGTAGGTATTAGGAGAGGAATGGAAGGGATGGCTAAGTTTAGGGAGGAATGGACAAGGCGATATTTGGATGGTAAGGGTACAGGTGAGGTATTCAGGAGAGGCAGCTAACATAGACTAGACACTCAGGCTAGAGACAGAGGACACCAAGGGGATACAGGCTGAACCCTTTCAGGCAAGAAAGGTACTTCTATAGACACAAGGAATAGGGGCCAGTCAGAAATGGTTTAAATCTGACTTGAGGGCTTTCTTGTCAGTTTCTCAAGTCCTCAAAGGAGGAGTCACAAGGCTCTTCCCTGTCACTGAAACTGACGAGGATCCAGGAGGAAGTATTGGGCAACTACTTCCTCCCAAGATGGGTGCCTCCAGTTCCCTCAGAAAATAAAAGAAAATGATTCCTTCCCCTTCAACCTCTGCCTAATTTTTCAACACAATGATTCATCAGAGGGTTTGCTTAGGTAACAAGGGGATTTATTAATGTTCAGGGTTAGTCAGAGGGAGAGAAGGGTTTGGGGTTTCTGATAGCCACTAGGGAGAAACCCAAGATAGGAAAGGGTCACAGGAATGGGTTAGACTGAGAGAGAACCTGATCTCTCAGCCAGGAAAGATTTGGCTGCTTTTAAAGTAGAGGGTATACTAAATCAATAAAGTAAGGGATAGTTTGATTCAAGGATGTCCTACTTATCTATAGGGAAACTAAACCCACAAAGTCTATTCACTAAAAACCCAAAAGCCACCCTTCCTCCCAGAGCCCACAGGAAAAACAGGAAAGATAACAGGGGAATAGTATGGAGAAGGTCAGGGAGAGGTCCAGAGAAATTTAGCTAAATTCGAATTGTCCAGAGACAAGGCACAGGTCAAAAGCAAAGCTGAAAGCCAAAGGCAGAGCTCCAGTTGGTCCTTCCACTCTCCTCAAGCCTCAGGAACCAACTGACTGTCAGGATTCTAATGTTTAACTGCCAGAAGTTTTCAGTTAACTTTTGCAAGGGCAAAAGCCTTTATTGCACCTTCTACATTACAGGGTTTTTTGTCACTCAGTCTGTCAAGGACAAAGCCTTTCAGAGGCTACAAAGTTATTTCCCCCAAATGTCTCTCATAAAAAGACTGAAACACAGTGGTCACTTTTATACCACTGTCCAGAATGGCATAAAATATACATTCTCAATTTTCTCCCTTATTTTTGAATGTCATGTAAAAAATTCAAAAGGAATTGTGAATGAGATCATGCTCAGTACTCTCAGTACCCAGGCTAATTTCCTTCCCTGGACCCATCTCTATTTCCTATAGCTAATCCAATCATCCCTAGTTTCTGTACCATTATAGTCACATGTGGCCTGTGTATAGCCATGTTTTTCACAGGTATAACAGAAAGTAGTTCTACCTTTCTGGTTATATCTATATGTTAGTGTCTGTGAATCAGGTTGATATAACTCCCATTCTCCTGTCCCCTTGGCTTTCAGTTGATACAGTTTTGTCCATTGGTCTAATTTTCATCGTTGTTGGTTTCTTTTTAATTTCTTTGCTTGACTTTGCACCTGCAGGATGGCTCTCCTGTTTATTTTCCATAAACTATACATAGAGAGGGATATCTGGAATCAAATATTTGCAAAAATCTTGACTGACTTTTGCCATTCACCTGATTTTTCAATCTGTTATAGAGCCACCATTGGTGTATATTGCCATAGCAGTACTTAGGGATATTACTAAATCATCATTGTTGTGGTCCTTTGATTACTCGAGTCACTCTGATCATGTCTAATTTTTCACAGGATATTTTTCCTTTTCTTACCAGCCTCAATAGGCATCTATCTATTCATCCATGCCAAGAGCCATGATGGCAGTCCTATTTGTGCTGAATACTATTGCCAGACTCTGAAAACACCATTTCCTCCATTGTGTCAAAGTCATAGGATGATTCAAAATCTTTTAAATATTCTTGGTATATGATTTGAAGTTTGGGTTTCATTCCTTTCAACCCTCCAAACATTTATGGGTTTTTTCAAAGCAATATTATTTAGTAAAGTGGCATTATAAAAATTCAATTCCATTCAATAAACATTTATTAAACATCGACTATGTGCCAGGCACTGTGCTAAGGTCTGGGGATCAAACAAGAAAAAGAAAGATAGTCTCTGCCCTCAAGAAGCTTACAATCAAATAGAGGAAGACACAGAGAAGGAAGATGGAAGGAGGGGGTAATCTCATGGTTACCTAGCATAAGGGCATCATATTCCTTGGAGTTCAAACCAAGAAAACCTACATATAGAAAACAGAGAATTATCTGGAGGGTCCAGGTCTAGCTCTCTATAAAGGGAACCTTTGGGAGAAGTTCCATGGAGTACATAGGAGGTCCAGAGAAGACTACCCTAGTCTGAGTACCTCTGGTATGAGAGTTTGCCAAGCCCTTTTCAGGGCTACTCATCCTCCTTTGTTTCCAACTGCCATCCAACTCTCATTTGTAGCTCTAAGAAACTATAGTGTGTACAGTGGCCACACTCTCATAAAATTCTCTAGACAGTCAGGCTAAACCAGGTTGAAAGTAGTCAACAAGCCTCTAACTCTTCAGGAAGTTGGGATGGGAGGGACAACTACCCCAGGCAAATGAAGCCTTCCCCTGGCAGAAGGGGCAGATGAAAAAAATTTGTTCCAACAGCCATGAAGCCAGCTGAACCAGGAGCTGTGGAGCATTTAGTTCTTGGCTAGACATTGAAGCCAAGATAATACACTGCATTCATTGCCAGTAGTCTTCATTTTTGTCTTGCCACAAAACTTTGATGACTCTGGAAAAGAGAGTGAAGCAAATGACTACACAACTCTGCCTCACGTAAATCCAATTTATTTATTAGTCAAAAGACATTATCAATGTCATTTTGGTCCTCTTCTAATACAAAGGACAACAACCAGTGCTCTACCCTCCAGCCCTTCAGTCAGAAGGGGGAAGAAGCCACAGGAGTTGGGAAGGTGCCCTGCATCCAAAACTGATTTAACAGCATGATGATGATATTTCAGGCAATCATCTTCTCCAGGGAGGGACATCATGATCCTTGGAGTTCAAACCAAGCCAAGCTACTGATGGGAAATGGAGGGTTCGAACAACAGCTACAAAGCATTCTCCCCATAAACATGAGATGTACTCTCCCACAAATACTCATGGTGTTAGTGGAAAGAATGAGCAAGTGCATAGAATAAACTGGTAGAGAAGAACACACTTGAAGAACACACATGGCTAAGTTACCTCATGCCTCTGGCACTGCAGGGCCCCAACATCCTTTCTCTTCTCATGCTATCTTCACCTGCAAGTATTCAAAGCCAGAGTCTTGGGTACTTTCCATCAGATATTTTATCTTATTTCTCTCTGATAACTGGCAGCTCTTTAGCAGCATTGCTGCAAGTCTGACCCAAATCTCTATGGATTCTTTCCCAAGAGAGCAGGGCTCCAACTCTGATAAAATTCCTGTATTGGTCCCATTTTTGTTGTTGTCTACAGTGAGTTGCCTCATCTGAGATCCACTCACAAGTTAAGTTTCTCTTTGCAATCCAAGAGTTCCCACCCCAACCTGACATAAGGAGAGCTATGACTTTCTACTGTACTAGAAGTTGCCATGATTCCTCCTAAGGTGACATTCTGCTGCTTGGCTGTGGTAGTGGAAGGAGGGGGGGAGACCATCCCTCTGCCTTGACAAAGGTAACACTTCTATTTCTACCATAAAGAATAGGAGAACAGTCTCACTCACAGATGAGGTACCTGGTCCTTACAGAAAAACTCTTGCCTCAGTTTCTGGTATAGATGAGACCCCAAGAATATATTCAATTATCTATTCTCAGCTGCTGTGCTATGTCATCATGCGATTCAGTAATATGGCAATTTTCTACAGCATCCTTCCACCAGCAAAGGAGAACTATAAGTTCTTTATTTAGATGTTGTCGGGGATTTGGGAATGACAACTGCTCCTGATAATTCACAGAGCATAATCTTTGGGGAATTCTCCTAATCTTGTCTTAATACAGACTCCCCTACAGTGGCCCCCTCCCGCAATGGTTTCACTATGTCTCTCATGTCTTTTGGGTGCCATATAGTAGTTTCCTATGGGGGACCCTATGGACATTAATGCCTAGTTACCCAAGTGATACTCTTCACATGGAGTGCTCGAATTTTTAAGATATTAATCCAAAATGCCAATATTTTACCAACTACTGACAAAAAAAACAATGAACTAACTTTGCAATATTACATTATATAGATGCCATAAAATAGTGCAACAGGGCAGCTAAGTGGTTTAGAAGATAGAGTGCCAGGTCTAGAGACAGAGGTCCTGGTTTCTAATGTGACCTTAGACACTTCCTAGCTATGTGACCCTGGGCAAGTCATTTAACACTGATTGCCTAGTCCTTGTTTTTCGATCTTACAGTTGTTGCTAAGACAGGAAGTAAGGGTTATTAAGTAAATAAATGAATGGATAGATAGATAGATAGATAGATAGATAGATAGATAGATAGATGGATGGATGAATGAATGAATGAATGAATGAATGAATGTATAAATTTAAGTAGTTCAAGGCAGCTAGGGGACTCAATGGATAGAGCCCCTGACCTGGAGTCAGAAAGACTTGAATTCAAATCTATTCCCAGACACTGACTAGGTATGTGATCTTTGGCAAGGTGCTTAACCCTGTTTGACTCAGTTTCCTCATCTGTAAAATGAGATTGGAGAAGGAAATGGCAAACCACTTCACTATCTTTGCCAAGAAAACTCCAAATGGGGTCATGAAAGAGTTAGATATAACTAAAACCTGACTGAAGAACCAAATTTTAAAAAAAATTAACAGCTTATTTTTGTGGGTAAATATGCAAATTAGCAGCAATAATAGCAACAGTGCTCCATTTGTGTACCACTAGATCACTAAATAATAGTGTATGTATCATCAATTAAAAGATTTTCCTATGCAAAAGCAACATAGGGACATAACAGATTAGGTGCAGTGAAGATTGAGTGTATGAAAGACCAGGGAAGCTCTGAGATGGATTTCAGGGATTTGCTATAATGTCAGACACCAAAGGCTGTGGAGAGATGGAAAAGGCAGAAAGTCAGCCACCCATTGCTAGATGTTCTTCATAGCCTGATGGGTGGAAGACCAGTTTAGTCCTGCCTTATCTCAAAAGTTCTAAGAACTCCTTGGGCTCCAGAAGATGCCATTTAAGTAGGCCAGCTTTAGCTCAACTGTTCTTCTGATTGCAACTATTAATCTTTGGTTGCTAGCTTCTGAATGTTTGAGTCCCATGAGAGCTTAAAACTTTCTTTGTTTCTTTTAAAGGCCTTTACATTATGTCTATACTGAGTATCAGTTCCAAGGCAGAAGAGAGTAGGCAATTGGGGTTGTGTCTTTCTCAGGGTCCTATAACTTGGAAGTATGAGCCAAATTTGAACCCAGGACCTCCTTCATTTTCAGGCCTCACTATCAGCACTGAACCACCTGATTATCACCTTAAAGCTTTCTAATATGGAATTGTATCAGCTAATAGGCATTGCATTCCTTGAATATTAAGCCTGGAAGATATCAGGCCACATAGTATGTCCCCTCACATAAAGTGCTTCCTCCCATTTTATTTTATTTATAGATGACACAGTGGGTAGAACACTGGGCCCCGGAAGTGAGAAAGACCTGAGTTCAAATCCAGCCCGAGACATTAACTAGCTGGATGACCTTGGGCAAGTCCCTTGATCTCAGTTTCCCCAAATATAAAATGGGGATAATAATGGCATCTACCTCCCAGGTATGATTGCAGGGTTGAAGTGAGAATCAAATGAGATAACATTTGTAATGTGCTTAGCGCAGTACCTGACTACATATAATGCTTACCATTATTATTGTTATTATGTCAGTCTGGGCTGACTCCCTCAGCTCAAGCTACTTTCACACTGGCAAGTCTGTATTTTCAGACCACGGGCAACCCCAATACTCTGGGATCGCGCCTACCAGGTCCGATTGTGGAAGCTGATTCAAAGGCATCAACAACTTTGTTCAGAGTCTTTCTATCACACTCTCATTGTGGACTGCCTGGGAGCCTGGGCATCCAAGGAACCCTTGACTTGCTTTCTACTAGAGACCAAAACAAAAGCCTTAGACTTTGGGGGAAAGCCTACACTTGTGTTTCAAGAACTATCACAATGGCCATTGGCATGCAGCTGCCTGCAGGATATAAAACAAATTCACATAAGTCATCAGCATCCCTGTATATTTCCAAGAAGCCCAGCAGGAAAAAGGCAGGAAGAAATATTCCATTACAAATAACTGCAGAATGAATATGAAGAATACAAAAAAACATGGAATGATTTACAGAAACTGGTGCAGTATGAAGAAACTCATGCCACGAAAACAGTGTACACAATGACTACAACAATTTAAAGGAAAGAACAACCCCAAAACAATAAAAAATAAAGGTATAGGGGCAGGTAGGTAGCTCAATAGATAGAGCCATGGAAGGTCCTGGGTTCAAATCTGGCCTCAGACACTTGCTAGCTATGTGACCCTGGGCAAGACACTTAACCCCAATTGCCTATCCCTTTACCACTCACTTGGTATTGATTCAATTACATTTATTTATTTAGAATATTTTTCCATGGTTACGTGATTCATGATTTTTCCCACCCCTCTTTCCAATCCCCTCCTGGAGCTGACAATCAATTCCACTGGGTTACACATGTATCAAGTAATGATTCTAAGGCAGAAGATAAAGAGTTTAAACAAAAGTAAAGGTAGTGTAGAATTATAGAGAGCTAAGCTAACTCCAAAGAAGAGAGAGATTTCTATCAATCACTTCAGCCTTTTGTAGAGGTGGGAAGTACACAAGTATGGTATATTGTACATGCTTCCATTCTTATTTTATAATAATTGTGTTTTCCCAGTTTTTCTTTTTTCCTTTAAAAAATACTATTTTTACATATAATAATTCCCTTGGAGAAGGATACTGAGAGAAATTTTGGTGATACAAAAAAGCTGGAGATATCAATAAAAATAACTACAGAATGTATTAGATATTTGCCATAAGACATTCAGGAACTATATGAGTGCAACTACAAAACACTATAGAAATACAGATATAAAATAATTGAAGAAATATTCATTGTCAATGGACAAGTCAAACTAATATAAAAGTTGAGAATTCTACCTAAATTAATTTATTCAGGTGTGTACCAGTCTACATTATTTAATAGAACTAGAAATAAAATTCATGTGGAAGAAGAAAGGTTTTCTTGAAGAAAGTAATTCTGGAAAAAAAGTGAGAAAGAAGGGAGCCTAGAAGTATCAGATTTCAAACTATCCTACAAAACAGTAATTATTAAAATGATTTAGTACTTGTTAAAAAGTAAGAATGTGATGCAAACCAAACATCAGACATTTCCTAGCTGTGCAATTCTGGGCAAGTCACTTAATCCCAACTGCCTAGCCTTTGTCACTCTTCTGTCTTAGAATTGTTACTAAGACAGAAGATAAGGGTTTAAAAAAGAAAGAAAAGATGAGTAGAGCAGATTAGTTACACAACATACTGGCACAAAGGAACTAAGTGTTCAATTAAATAAAAGTCTAATTATTGGGATAAGGAATCAGTATTTGACAAAATTTTCTAGGAAAACTCAAATCTATCTTTCAAAAACTAGGCACAGGTCAGCATCTCACATCTTATGCCAAGATAAACTTCAACACATGTCTTAGATGTAAAAAATGACATCATAAGCAAATTAAAGGAGCAAAGAATAAATTGCCTATCCAATCTATGGTGAAGGAGAAGAATTTATAATAATAGAAAGAATGACAAGATAAAATGGGTAGTTTTGAAAAGATGAAAGGTTAAAAGATTTTGCACACACAATGTACAAGTGCATAACAAATACAGTTAAAATTAGAAAGGGAAACAAGTAACTGGAGGAAAATGTTAGGAAGTTTCTCTAAAACCATTCTTGTATCCAAGATAGAGACACATTTAAATTTCTAAGAGTTAGAGCCCTTCCCCAGTAGATTAATCAAAGGATGTGAACAAGCATTGATCGAGGGAAAAAATCCAAGATTACTATTAGCCTATTAAAAAATGCTCCATCTTCATAATTAAAAGCAACTGAGATTCCACCTGCCATTCTTCAGCTTGGCAAAATTTAGAAAGGGGGGGGGGAATCCCCCATATTGAAAGGATTGTAGGAAAAACAGGCACAATAGTGAACTGTTGGTTGAATGGTAAACTGGCCTATCCACTCTAGGAAGCAGTTGGGAACTTGCCCCAAAGTCTCTAAATTGTGCCTGTCCTTCGACTGCTATGTAGCCATACTAGCCCGATACCTGAAGAGATCAAAGAAAGAAGAAAAGAACTCATCCTTACACAAATATGTAGAGTAGCTCTTTTCATAGTGTGTCCAAAACTATTGATGAAGGGGTGCCCACATATTGGCGAATAACTGATCAATCATGATATTAATGTGATGGAGTACTGTGCCATTACAAAAGACAAAATGGACAATTTCACAGGCAACTGGGAAGACCTCTGATCTGATGAGGAGTCAGCTAGGGCGAAAATACCAACGATAATGACATTATGAACAAAAACAACTTTGAAAGGTTTTAGAACACTCATCGTTGTGATGACAAACCCAGAATCTAGAGGATAGCCGATAAAGAATAACCCACGGCTCTCAGAGCAACGAATCTTTAAAAAGTAGAATGAGACATTTCCTCCAATAGAGAAATTTCTCTTGTTCTAACAATGCACATTTGTCAAGAGAGTTTTCTTTTTCTTTGTTTGTTTTTTTTAATTGTTAGGTGGAAGACGGGGAAGTGGGAGAAATAGTAGATGCTTGCAAAAAAAATTTACAAAGGAAAAATGCTTTCGTGAGAAGGAGGAAGCAGACAAATCGGGCAGAAAAACACAAAACCAGGAAGGAAAGAAGCCTTTGTTCAGTATTAAAAAGCTATTCTGCTTTCCAGGGAACTTTAGAGAAGTTGCCATATTGCCTGACAAAATGCGGGAATTGTAGCAAAAGGGCCAGGAAGCGCCCGCGGGGCTCGAACGCTCAAACGTTAGTCAGAGCAGAGAATGTTCTGATAAACCGAAGGAACCGCTGGGCTAAAGCCGGCCCGACTGCGCCCTGCGTCCCACGATTTAATAAAGTCTTCAGAGCTTCGCGTCATGCCACAGGGCAGGTCTCTAAGTTTCTCTTATCCACGCCTCTTGGGATGACTCACTCGCCCGCAAGCCTGCCTCCTTCATTGCACGTCCAAACAGCAACCTCCACAGTCTTTCTGGTGGCACCTCCGACGCACCCGAGCTCCATCCCGGAGCTCACCCGCTCCTACATGCAACCCGCAACCCGCTTGGGCCACGACTCGCTCGCTCACACCTTCACCAACATCGCCTCGATTCCGCCGTGGCGTCTTATTCCGAGGGGAGCTACCGGGAAATCTTCGCTTTTGGTCGCCTCCGCCTCCCCACTCCTTCGCCCGGTGCATTGTCCACCGGGGCCCCGCCGGAAACACAGCCTGGATTTGGAGGATCTGCGCATTCTACAGTCTTTCCAAGTTGTTTGTGTTTATAATGTCGTCATTTTCCTCCTGCTTCTACTCGCTTCACTCTTCATCAGATCAGAGAGGTCTTCCCAGTTTCCGGTGAAAGTGTTCATTTGGTCATTTCTTAGGGCATAATCATATTCCATTACATTAATATCCCGGGAGTTGTTCAGTTATTCACCAATATGGGGACACGCCTTCATTAAGTGACCCCGGCGCTAAGGGGAGCCCCGATGCCCTCTCAAGGGACAGCTCTACAGCTGTGCTCCTCAGCTGTACCTTTACACACACACCTGTAGCCTCTTTATGGAATAACCCCTCTAGGTGGGACACAAGCCCTCCTCTAGTTCTGCTCTACCCTTCCTTCTCTCTTCCACTCCCAGACTCCGTGCAGTGTTCTTACTCCAGTCATCCGAGCATCAATAGTCTTTACTTTTATTGGATAAGGGTTGGGTTCGGTTTTTTAATTAGTTTTGATTGCTCTTTTGGTTCTATGTCACCTTTATTTCCCATTAGAGTCCTTCTCCCTCCTCCCTCCTTTTATGACAAAGAATGGGAAAGGAAGGAGCCTGGAAAGCTGTGCAAGAAATAATCAGCAAATCCATCAACCTGGCCAGGAGAGATGGAGGTGCATTCCCATAGTCCTTTTCTGTTCTTAACACTTAGCCACTGTCTTAGAATCAATACTGTGTTTTGGTTCCAAGGCAGAAGAGTGGTAAGGGCTAGGCAATGGGGGGTGAAGTGACTTTCCCAGGGTCACACAGCTAGGAAGTGTCTGAGGCCACATTTGAACCCAAGACCTCCCATCTCTGGGTCTGACTCTCAATCCACTGAGCCACCCTGCTACTGCTCATTCTCACATTTCTCCATCAGGATCTAGCTTGGTCATTATAGTTACACAGATTTCTTTTTCTATTTTGTTATTTGGGGTTTACCTTTTTGACATAGCATATATTGTTTTCCTGATTCTGATTACTTCCCTTTATGTCAATTTCTATGTCTCTCCATCTTTCCCTCTGTTTCATATTCACTTCTTCCATTTTTTTACCTAAATTATGTTTAATGTTTTTTTTTATTGCTATCTTTTTTGGTTTTGTGACTCTGTCACCTTGGGCGAGTCATTTAATCTCTTAGTAATAATTAGCAATTAGTAATTCTCTTAAGACTCTGAGAAAGTGTTGACTTATATTGATCAAGAGAGTTTCCTCACCAGGAAGTTCCCTACACTAACATGACTACAAGCCCAGACGTTAGCTTCTCTCTTCCAATTTTTTGTTTTTACAGTTCTCAAGGCATTTTCTTCCTCTCCTCTTCCCAGAGAACCATCATTTGTCATTTAAAATTAAAAAGGAGAAAAAACTGTTCAGCAAAACTAACCAAAACATGGAAAAAATCTGACAGAATATGCAATATCCCATTGGCCTCCATTTCTGGTGGAAAACAATATATACAATGACAACAACCTTGAAGATAGAAAGGATGGTGGGGGGGGGGAGGTATGGAACTTATATGAATAAACTTGTCCCCAGATAAAAAACAAAAATGTGAATTTCACAAAATGTGTTAAGAGAAGAGGGAGCAAGGTGATCCAAAACAGGAAGCCTAGAGTCAGGAAGACCCGAGTTCAAATTTGATCTCAGACCCTGGGCAAGTCACTTAATCCTGTTTGCCTCAGCTTTCTCATCTGTTAAATGCGTTGGAGAAGGAAATGAGGACAAAAATACAAAAGCAATATAGTCCCTGCTCTCAAGTAGTTCACATTCTAATGAGGAAGACAATACCCATATAGCTTCCAGTCTCAAGTCAGATGTGAAGTCTCAGGGTCTTTAGAGGAAAGGCAAATGGTAACATGTCTTTCTTTAATGTCATTTCTACTGATAAAATCATATTCGTTTCTGGTGTCTAACCATGTGACGATGCCAAAGATGCCAAGTGCTGGAGATTGAACATCAGATGGTGTTGACAGGGTGAAAGCAGGTGGGTCCCATCCTCACAGGATTGCTCCCCTCAGGGATACTGGCAGGACCTTGGCTGGAAACCTTTGTTATTCTCAAGACTCTTGGGTTCAGGATCCTGAACTATGTCCTTCAGTATTCGAGGGGAGGTGGTGGTCTGTGTAATACTGCTGATTGGGCTTATCTTTAATAAATAGCTGCGGAATAGTGTATATAATTCGTCCTGAAGATGGTGTAAAAAAGTAAAAAGTAAAAAAAAAAATCAAATCATTTCAATTTAATATCTAGTCAAAATGTGGGGACTTTAAATTTTTTAATTTTTGTTTTAAGTTTTTTTATTCTAAAGATAAGATTTGAAGATTTTGAAGTTAAAATGCAATTTTTAAAAACCTCTTAGCGGGTAATAAGGAGTCCTCCTACTGTCTGAGTGGATGACTTCCGAATGTCAATACGCAGCCCTTTCTGCTTTGGCTCCCATTTCACTAACTTCCTAATGGAGGAATGGGCACCAGAGGAGGAGGAGGGAATCCGCTACAAGGACAGTGTTTTCGAGGCTTACCAGAGACTCCTTTGCCTTGCTTTGTGCTAGGGAAATTATCACTTGCTTTTTAAATTGTAAAGCTTCGACCGTTAAGAAGCCCGCGATCAGGACTAGGTTTTATTCTTTCCATTTTCTTTTCTCATCTTTTTCAGAGGGGTTGACTCTATTTAAGCTGAATTCAGAAACATGGGTAATGTAAAAAAATTTAAAAAACATAAATCTCAAATGTTAACTTTATTTTCCTGTTGTTTTTTTTAATTGACACCAAAAGGGCCAGAGAGCGCCCGCGGGTCTCGGATCGCCTCAGGACGCGAACTGCCCGCAAGGCGATCGGTACAAGTTTGGAGTCTTAACAGGTGGAAGTCGAAGGAACCGCTGGGCTAAAGCTGGCCCGAAACTCTAATTCCCTTTCCGTGCTTTAGGAGCTGGAGCGCATCTACGTCACCAAACAGGATGACATTATGCTATGATTGGCTCCCTTCCTCTTAGAAAAAAAAAAAAACAAAACAAAAAAACACACATCTAGACTGACCTATGTACAGTAAATACAGAACGTACAAGAACAGCGAACTGGCTGTGTGGACGTCTCCGCCCGCGCACGCACAGACTGCCCTCCCAATAGCAAAGCATGCAAATCAGAGCAGGTGCTCACAGGTGCACCACAGAAAAACTGCCCCAGCTTTGGGACTCTTGGTAGGTCACTATCCTCGCAAAACTACAGCTCACAATCATCCGTCAGTGAGGTTACTTTTACCAGCCCGAACTCATTTCATCCAATAGTGAATTAAGAGATGAGAGAAAATTTCCCGCCAACAGAAAGAGCATCCCCTGGGGTCAGGAAAACCCGAGTTCAGAGCCTGGTTTAGCTGCAGTTCCTCCCGGTATAATATCGGGGTAATCAGAGGACCGTCTTCGCAGGGTTGCTGAGAAGGCCAAATAGAATTGTGTAGTATTTTGAGATTAAGTAGCCAGAGCAGAAAACCTCAGGCCTAGAGTCAGGAGGTGCGGAATTCAAATCCCACCGCAGGCAGTTTCCTCGTTTCTAAAATGAGCTAGAGAAGGAATTGGAAAACCACTTCGACTTCAGTGTCTTTTTTTTTTTTTTAATTTTTAAATTTTTTTATTTTAAACCAGGTGGAAGAGTGGTAAGGGTAGGCAATGGGGGTCAAGTGACTTGCCCAGGGTCACACAGCTGGGAAGTGTCTGAGGCCGGATTTGAACCTCGGACCTCCTGTCTCTAGGCCTGGCTCTCAATCCACTGAGCTACCCAGCTGCCCCAACTTCAGTGTCTTTTGTCAAGAAAATTTCAACGGGATAAGAGGCAGACACGAGTTAAAAATATACAAAAATTCAAGCTAGCAATTATTAGACTCTCTTAGAGGTGACTACTAACGTGGGGTAGGGCACAAGTGGGAAAAAGTACACGGAGCAAAGGAACAAGAATGGATGGGCTATGCTTGCCGCAGTTGATACGCATGCGGGGGAACACAATGGCCAGCAGAGGGCGACAACACGTTGTCAAGCTGCCAGCATCCTCTGGTGACGTCATTGGAATGCTTTCCTCTGGCCATCTCCACTAGCCTGGTGGTCACACTTGAGTTCTCCACGGCTCCTTGTTCCCAACATATCGGGCTTTAGTTCTTCAGGGCCACCTCCAAGACCCTGTGCGCCCATGCACTGAAGCCCAGTATGACAGCTGTTTTCATAAGCAGCAGAGGCCCAGGCCCTTTACCTACCCAAGGAGAGTTAACCAAAGACCTTTAAATGACTTTGGGCTAAGAGGTTTGTGTTCTTTATTTCCATATCTGCTGTTCACCTCTGATTAGCATCCCTGGCCCTAAAAACTATTTCAAGGACTCTGGGCAAAATATACACACACAGGGAGCAGTGAGGAGTGCTGATGAAGACCATTCCAATGAACAAGAAAAGCATCCAAGCCTTTACTATGTGCCAAGCACTGTGCTAAGTGCTGGGGGTGCAAGAAGAGATGAGCCTGCATGCCTGTGTGTGTTGCCTATTCACACATGCATTCCTGTTCTTTGTAGATTATGTGTTTACATAGGTCTGTCTAGATGTGTTTTTTTCCCAAGAGGAAGGAAGTTGGTCACAACTTGGTTTTACCTTGTTTGATCACATTGGTGCACTCAGTTCCTTAAGCACAAAAAGGGAAGTTTTTCCTCTGACTAACTTTAGCCCAGCAGTTCCTTGGATTTCAACTAAACAGATAGTTCTCTCAAGTCCTGGGATGATCTGGCCACCTGGCACTTTGAGGCTCCTTTCAAAAATAGGAAAATACTACCTGCAAGAAGCTCACATTCCAACAAGGGTAGGAAAAAGATGTGAAAGGGAATGGAATTCCTGGTCAGCAAAGGGTATTTTGTTTCAAAGAGTCCCTGAGATGATGAGTGCAGACAAGAGTGAATAAACTGACCCATCTTTTTATATTTACAGGGGCAGTATTGAATTAATTATGATTCCAGAACTAGAAAGGGAACCAGCCTTCCTGCCTCCCAAGAAGTAAAATGGTGGAGGAGGGAGGAGTGAAGAATGTCTAAAGTAGCCAGCCATCCTCACAAGAGTGAGCCTCAATTTGAGACACTCATCAATGAGGACTTCAGGACTTTCAATCCTCATAGCCACTCTGCCTGACCTGCAAATTATTTTGACAGAAAAACAAAGCTAATTGAAGGAAGCATGGCTAGTCCTCCTCTATCCACCCTCCTTCTGCTTTATACCTCTTGCCTTTATTCAATATATCTGCCAGCAACTCCTCCATGACTTTTATATTGTTTTATGATCAGCCCCAAACCTAGATGGCACAGTTGAGAGAATGTTAAAGCTGGAGTTGGGAAAATCTGAGTTAAGTCCTGCCAAGGAGCCTATGTAAACCTGGGCAGCTCACTTAATTTCTCTCAGCCTTAGTTCTCTCATCACTAACATGAGGGAGTGATACTCGGTATTTTTTCAGGTCCCTCCAGCTCCACAATCTTTCTCTCCCTGCACATATACTGTATTTGACTCCCTCTGATGAGGAAACCATTTTCTTTTTATAGCCTTTCCTTCTTAACCTTTAGTGAAGCTAAAAAGGTTCCTGCTTATGCAGACAAACAGCAAGACCTACTCAAGCTTTCCTGAATAATCCTGAGAAAAGATTGCTTTTGTGAGGCTCCCAGCAGCCATTCTGGTGGCTCTCACCTCCACAAATTTATAGCCTCCCCATCAAACTCTGTGGCAAAGTCCAAAAGAATGCTTGATTTGCAATCATTGACCCTGCATTCAAAGACCAGCTCTAGCCCTTTGAAAAGCTTAAAGTGAAAAACTTAAAGGGAAACCCTGGGTCCCATGCCACAGACACTTCCTAGCTGTGTGACCCTGGGCAAGTCACTTAACCTCTACTGCCTGGCCCTTCCCACTCTTCTGCCTTGGAGCCAATACACAGTATTGATTCTAAGACAGAAGGAAAGGTTTAAGAATTAAGAATGCTAGTGCTCTTTCTGTCAGGACACCATCATCCTTCCAGTCATCCAAGTTTGTAACCTCAGAGCCATCTGCCACCCTTCACTCCTCCTTTCCTCACCTCACCTATCCATTCAGTTGCCAAGTCTTATTCATTTTACTTCTACCATTTCTCTTACCCGTCTCCTTCTCTCCATTCCCAGGGCAACCCTCCTGCTTCAAGCCTTCATCACTTCTCCTCAGGACTTCTGCAAGAGCTTTCTAATTAGTCTTCCTCGTGCTTCTCTCCCCACTCCATTAACACCTCCCCACTGCTATCAAAGTGTTTTTCTAAAGCACAACTCTGAAAAAAAAACGAAAAATTAAGATCAAACATCAATCTGACCATGTCATCAAACCCATTCTTTCATTGCTTCTAGAAAAGGAACATAAACTGACTCCTACCTCACTAATGAACTCCCACAGGAGGAGGACAGCAACCTTCTGACTTCCCAGGACAAAACTCTTTTCTCTTCTCCAAAAGTCACCCCTACCCCTTTGGATTTGGGTGGGCCAGACTCAGGCCAGTGTACCATTCATTTAGGTTTGGTTGTTGAAATGAGACCCTCAGATTATCCAGCACTGAACAAAAAGAGGTTTACCTAGTAAACGCATAACAAGGACATTCAACAAGAAAACTGCAGAATTGAACTTTCGTGGACATGGCCTTCCTCACTAAATATGGAAACACATCCAAAAAGGAAGAGCAGCATATGGTGACTCACTCTTGGAACATCCAGCAAGTCTGAAGGACCCTGATGCTATGTGGGTGGCCCTCAGGTAGCCTGGAAGTCAAAACAGAAGGTCAGTAAGGGCTGAGACCACCAGGAAGTGCAGCTTGAGCCTTAGCCCCTCAACAAGCTCCAATCATTGCATTTTAACTCTAGCATCAGAAACTCTGTTTGGAATCGAAAGCCCTTTCTCACAGCCTCAGTCTGTCTTTCCAAACCTGTGATTAATGACTCCCATTCACATATTCTTTTCTCTATTCAAACCGGACTTCTTGCTGTTTCTCACCCAAGACACCCCATTGATTAGTATTAATTAGTTAATCCATCAGCAAATAGTTATGAAATGTCTGTGAGGTGCCAGGTAACATAGGAAACACTGGAAATACAAAAACAAAGAGAAAGTCACTGCCCTTAAAAAGCTCACATTCTAAGCACAGTCTATATGTAAACGTGCTGTTACAAATTGACAGCCCAACAGCTGTCCATTGACCCTTGATGTCCTGGGGTTCCTTCCTTTGCTGCTTCAGGGAATTTATCTGAGCTGAAAAGTTATTGGTTCAATTACAATCATTCGATCCTGCAATTAGGAGAACCTCCCCTCCCCCCCAGTGTAGGATGATATTGGGTTTTACATTTAGATCTCTCATTAGTAAAACCCTGGCCTCTTTGTGGTTGAAGCAAGAAGCAGAGATGAGGAGAAAATGGGGTTTTTTGTTTGTTTGCTGAAGATTTCTTTTTACTTTTTTGTTTTTTTCAATTATAGGTAGAAATGATTTTTGATCATTGTTATCTGACATTTTGCCATTCAGATTCTCTCCTCCCTCCCTTCCCTGAAGGCAGAAGAGTCTGCTATAGGTTGTACCAGTGCTGTCATGCAATGCAGATTCATACTGGAAATGTATGGGTAATGAAACATAATATTGTGGTGTCTGCAGGTAGACGGGCACCAGAAGAGGGAGCTGGGGGAAAGCCAGTCTTTTCTTGGAACTTGAGTAGGTGGTTACACAGGTGGTGTCATCCTGGATCTTCTGTTCCAAGACCCCTCCAGTGTCTCCCTTCTCTGCTACAGCTTAATCCTACCTTTCTTCTTCCTTTCCCTGGTGGTACCAGGCCTACAGTTCTTGGCTCAGCTCTCTATGATCCTATACTTCCTCTTGGGTTCTAGGTGGCTCCTCAGAATATTTATTTGGTTCTGAGATACAGCCTCCTTTTCACAGGAATCCTTTAGGGTAAGCCAGATTCTCTCACTCAGGGCTCTGATTCTAGGTGTAAAGGCCCTCTTTACACTGGATTCACATTGTTTAATTCAACCAAACTGTTTTTTCCCTAGGTGGCTCAGTAGTTTGGGCACCATGTCTGGAGACAGGAGGTCCTAGGTTCAAATCTGGCCTCAGACATTTGTTATGTGACCCTGGGCAAGTCACTTAACCCTCCATTGCCTAGCCCTTGGAACCAATGCATGGCATTGATTCTAAGATGGAAGGTAAGGGTTCAAAAAAAGGTCTACTGGAAAAAAATTAGCATTTGAGCTGAGTCTTGAAGGGAACCAGAGATTTTAAAACAGAGGTGAGGAATGAACACATTTCAGCTATATCAGGTTTAGTGAAGGAAAATGGGGGAGGGAGGGCAAGCACATGTGTGTCCATGCATGTCTGTGTGTGTGTGTGTATGTGTGTGTGTGTGTGTGTGTAACAAGAAGTATTCTGGCATGGCCAGAGGATAGAATGCATGGAAGACAAGAACGTGTAAGATGATTGGAAAGTTTGAAAGGAGTCACATTGTGAACCACTGTAAATGATAAAGGACTTTTATCTCTGATGCCAGAGATAACCGGAATTGTCACAGGAGCAATCTCTATGATGTTCACACTACCATGGAAACCAGGCTAGGATTTTCCCCAAAAGGGCAAGGAAGTTGCCCAGAAATCCAGAATGGCCCAGAGCACTGAGATTTCCTCATGATCTAAGGGGATAAAAGAGACAGTTTCAAGAAGTGAGTCCCTCTCAGACTTACAGGATGTCTAACACGCAAGAGGAGCCTCAAATTCTACTTTGCAGATCAAACTTATTTCTTTCACGGAGGTAAGGGAGGGCTGAACCTCAAGCCTAACAAGGGCAGTGCTCTCCATATTATAGCTGAATAAGCCTTTTATTAACTGTCAGAAGAACCACAAGCACGGCATCTTACCCCAGGCTCAAACCTTGAGGACCACATTGGACTCTGCACTTGGGATGGCCTAAAACAGGGAGCTTATTAAGAAGAGAGGGACATGATGAGACCCTCACTTTGAAGAAAATCACTTTGACAGCTGGATGGAGGTTGGATTAGGAAGGGGAGACGCTTGAAACAGGGAGGCCAAATGAGAAGCAACGATTACTACAATGGTCCAGGAGAGAGGAGATGAGAGCCTAAATGCAAGTGAAGGCCATGTAAATAGAGATAAGGGGACTTTGGATAGGTTCTAAGGTGACAGAAGTGTTAAGTTTGGGGAACTGATTCACATATATGGGATAAGCAAAACTGAGGAATCAAGGATGATGCTAATGTTTCAAAATTAGGCGACCAGAAGGATGACCTGACTACTGTAGGACTGAAAGTGGAGGCCTCATTTATCTGTAAGGTATCCAAGAGATAAAGAGGTCCATCTCAGAAGCAAGGGGAACAAGGGCAATGATTAGTTTGGACTTGGCTCCGGGGATCTGCCTACTTCAGAACCTAGGCCCAGGACTGCCCCCCAAAAAAGGCTCAGTCTGAGACAATTTCCCAACCAGACCTAAAGAGAAGTGGGATGGATATCCAGCTAATCTTATCACAGACAAAAGAAGGACTGTGGATCTGGATTGCAGCAATTCTAAAACCTAACTCTTCTAGGACAGACTTCCTCTCTGGGACCATGGCAGGAGACAGAACCTGTGCCTAACCATCTGTCTATCAAAGAGTTCACAAAGGTGCAGAGCCTGTATTTGACACAAAGACCCAATCCATAAACTGGAGTTCAGTACATGAGTAGACAGAAGAAAACCCCTCACACAATGAAGAAACACTATGGATTAGGAGAATCTCAAGATAAAACCTTAGAAGAAAATAACTCCACAATAATTATCAGTAGAAACTTGTGGGGGGGGGGGGAGAGAATAAATTGTCCAGAAGAACTCAATGGCTTCAGAGAAATTTGGCAATATTGAAAGGCTGATATGAACCGAAGCAACGAAAAATGAGCAAAATGAGGACAACTCTTTGACTTCAAAAGATTGATGATGAAACATACCCCACACCTTCTGACAAAGAGGCAAGAAATAGAGACTGAGATATACCTTCTCAGACGTGAGCAATGTGGTATGAACCAACATATACATGTATATGTGTGTATGTCTATACTGTAATGGGGATAATTTGAGGAAAGGTGTTTGGGATAAGGGAGTTTGAAAGGAGGACGTTTGAGACTTGCTAAGTGGGTAATCTCGGTTACAGATAGGCTGGGATTAAAGGAGATTCAGGGTATAATAGGACTGAAGTCAGGAGTATATCACAGAAGGAAAACAGAGATCTTTTAGGGAGAAGAGAAATTAAACTAAACAGACAAACACAGCAGGCTTACAGACTGGGACTTAGACTCAAACACAAGCTGAGGGAAATAGACTAGACTGAAATTAACAAACAGGCTTTAGTTAATTTCACAGGAAGGGACTTGTTTTGAAGTAACACCTTCCTTCAAGATGGATGCCCCTGGGGGCAGCTGGGTAGCTCAGTGGATTGAGAGCCAGGCCTAGAGACGGGAGGTCCTAGGTTCAAATCCGGCCTCAGGCACTTCCCAGTTGTGTGACCCTGGGCAAGTCACTTGACCCCCATTGCCTACCCTTACCACTCTTCCACCTATAAGTCAATACACAGAAGTTAAGGGTTTAAAATAAAAAAAAAAAAAAAAAAAAAAAAAAGATGGATGCCCCAGCTTCCCTCTAAGCCCAGAGTATGTTGTCTCTTTCCCTCTTCTTCCCTCTTGATAACTAACAGACAAATTACACTAATAGGGCTGTTGAAACACAAAAGGATGTTTGTTTGAAGGATGTTTGTTAGGAAGGTGGATCAAAGGAAAGCCCTATCAGTTGTCTCAGGAACCTCAGGTGGGGGAAGGGAAGCAAAGATGGAGCCTGAGTAAGGACCTGCCTTTAAACTCAGCTTTACAAAGTGCTGTTTCTATCTAAAGGGAATAAATGATGACTGACTAACTATAACTAATGCTGTCAATTAGGTAACTCTTCACAGATTTAACTCCTCTCTAATTACTCTCCTTATTAACTCCACAGACATATAAGGTAAGGGAGGGAAGACAGGGATGGTATTAGGAAAGGAAGATATAAAGGTTTATCTAAAATAATAATTTCTTAAGTAAATATATCAAAGCTAGGCTAAATTTCAATATTAAAGCTAGGTAATCCAGGCGGCTCGGCTGACTGACAACCTCCCTCCACGGAAGATCCAGCCAACTCTCTTTTCCTCAAGATTCCAAACCTCTAACAGCTTTTGGAACTCAGCCAAAGCTAGAAAAAACTATATCACCCCAATTCTGTATACTACAATACGCATATACAAAAATGCCTACACATGTATGCATGCACAAGGTCAGATGCACAGAAGAAAAAGAATACAGAAACTGAGCAGTTTGGTTATAGTTTCACTAAATTATGCATACATGTGATATATATTATATATATATGTATATATATATATATGTATGACTAGATTCTTCTTAAAAATAAACTACATAATAGTTCAGTTTCTCATAAAAGCTACTTGTTCTGGGTTTCTTTTGCATCGAAATATTTGTTGATAATTGTTAAGTTCACAATTTTAAAAAATGTTCATTTTGGGGTGTCTGGATTCTTAAAGGGTAAATTGTTTACTCAAAACTGAAGGTTGGAATCCAAGGAACTATGGAGCTAAAGACAGACTGGTTATTGAACTACCTTCTTCAGCCTAATGTTTTTTTTGGGACAAATGATTTTAATTATTCACATGCTTTGAATCATTTAGGAATCAATATGGATCCATTTTTTCACCATCCATCCTTGGGCCTGTGTATGTTTAGGAGTCAGAACATCACAGATTGACAGTTGAAACAGATCTGGGAGCTTATTTAGTCCAAACTTCTGAATTTTACACACATTTATTTTGCCTTCTACTAACTAACTTTCCTAAACTGGCTACAAATCCTTCTTTTCACCATGCAGCTAAATAGGGACAAATCAAGGCACAACTACCATTAGAAAAGAAGGGCAATGAAGGAAAATGCCACAGGGACGTTCAGGCAAAGATCTGACAGACTGGAGCAGGGAACAAGCATTTATGACTAGGCTGGGGCTGGCCCGAGGAAGAATTCTGACTGAGACTGGGGAGATGGGGAGCCTATTCCTGACGTGGAAATGGTTAGACATAACTGGAGTAAAAGCTTTTTGGTTGCGTTTTTACTTTTTAGTGGTCCATAGTGGCCTAATGATAAGTCTGTGTCCTTTTACATCTTTGCATCCCTAGAACTAAGCTTTCTTCATAGTAGGCCCTTAACAAAAATGTATTTGGAGAGGCACAATGGATAGAGCACCAGGCCTGCAAATAGGAGGTCTTGGGTTTAAATCTGGCCTCAGACACTTCCTAGCAGTGTGACCCAGGGGAAGTCATTTAGCCCCAAATGCCTAGGCCTTGACACTCTTCTGTCTTAGAACTGATACTACAACAGAAGATAAGGGTGCAAGAAAAAATAATGGAAGTCTTGGGGATGGTGGGGAAGCAGTGGGGTATGCAAAGAGCCATAGATTTGGAGTTCCATTTTGGTTCAAAACTCACCTCTACTACTTACTGCCTGAATGACTTTGGGCAATTACTTAACCTTTCTAGCTCTGTTTCTTTATCTGTAAAAGATAAGGTCTTTTTCAATTCTAAAACTACTATCCTGTGATGTTATATTCTCACAAAACTTGTTTCTAAATATCTTTAGTATTATAAACAGCTTTAAAAACACCAAAACCAAAACCAACCTTTACCTTCTTAGTATCAGTTCTAAGTCAGAAGAGGTGTAAGGGCTAGGCAAACAGGGGTTAAGTGACTTATCCAGGTTCACATAGTCCTAATAAGTCTTAGTATCTCAAACTAAATGGAAGATTGATTACAAATCCCAACTGCATAATTTCTCCATCTCTTCTCTGGGAGAAGGATGTGTTTCCTCTACTATTTTTTTCAGCTCCATTCTGTATCTAAAGTTCTCATAACAAAAAACCATAGGACTTACAAAACACGAATTCATGTTTGTATTTTAAATTTCCCAGTCTTATTCCCAGCCAGCAACAGGCAACCAGGTGACTCCCTACTGCTTAAATCTAACCTTAGTCTCCTACTTCATGAACCAGACACTGCCTTCTTACCTTTCAAACAATAACTTTTAGGTTCTCTAGGACAGTTTGGAGAAATTAGGATTCTAGATTGTACTTAATCAAGATGATAATGTCACCAAGAATTTTTTTTTAACTTTTCCGTAGTTTCATGATTCACGTTTTTGCCTTCCCCTCATCCCTCCTGCCTTCCCGAATTGACAAGCAATTCTATTGGGTTATACATATATTATCACTTGAACCTTTTGTAAAAAAGAAATCCTTTAAAACCAAAACCCCAAAGCACATACTGTAATGGTGAATAACGAGGGAAGTAGACTTAAATATTAAAATGTGGGTCCAGGAGGGTGTGAGGGTGACAGGAATGACAGATGGCAGGACCAAACAAGGTTGGGAGACCAGGTTTAACTACTAGGAGGTGACTGTTACTGAAGTGGCAGTGAGGCTCAACTGCCACACTGCAGTATCTAGACTAGGCCTATGGAAACCAGCAAAGTAAAGGCTAGAGTTTTATAACACTTTTAATCAAGGACAACTAAGATAAAGGATGGGAATAGGGGTAACTACACTCTTCAGACTAAGGGCAAACCCAGGGTCAGGGAAGGGACTTATCTATACTAACTGAGACCTAAGCAAGACAGGGCCCAGAGAAAAGCTGGAATGAAGTGGGAATCCTCTCAGCAGAGTCCAGAGTCACTCCAATGGTGTTTCTGCTCCTCCAGGACCAACTGCTGCACTCTTCCAGGTGGGTAGATTCTGGGAGCTGACCCAGCCCAAGTTGACCTGCAACTCAGGTTGGAATTAGTAGTCTCTACCAAAATCTCCCACAAGTAGGTGATGGTCTTTCCACAGGATCTCTGGCAAACTGGTGTCTCCTAAGGTCAGTTGCTGCTTGTCCCAACCACCATGGAGTCTCTCTCAGTGAGCAAGCACACACTTCCTGTTTCTTCATTCCATCTCAGAATTCTCCAGCCCTTCCTATTAGGTCCACATAAACTATATATAAACTAATACCTAAGTAATCCTCACAACAATACCCATAATGACAAGTGATAAATAATGATTCTTGTGAATTTCTACTCCCACAGTTCTTTCTCTAGATGTGGATGGCATTCTTTCTCATAAGTCCCACAGAATTGTCTTGGATTATTGCATTGCTCTTAGTAGCAAACTCAATTATCTTTTGATCATCCCACAACATTACAGTTTCTGTGTATAATGTTCTCTTAGTTCTGCTCATTTCAGTCCACATCAGTTCGTGTAGTTATTTCCAGTTCTTATAGAAATCAAGCAGTTCATCATTCCTTATAGCAAAATAATATTCCATCATCACCAGATACCACAATTTGTTCAGCCATTCCCTAATTGAGGGACATCCCTTCATTTTCTAATTTTTTGCTACCACAAAAAGTACAACTATAAATATTTTTGTATAAACAGATCCTTACCCAATTTTTTTTTTTATCTCTTTGGGATACAAACCCAGTAGTGGTATGGCTGGATCAAAGGGCAGGTATTCTTTTAAACCCTTTAGGCATGATTCCAAATTGCCCTCCAGAATGGTCAGATCAATTCACAACTCCACCAACAATGCATTCATGTCCCAGATTTGCCACATCCCCTCCAACATTTATTATTTTCCTTTACTGTCATATTGGCCAATCTGCTAGGTGTAACGTGGTACCTCAGAGTTGTTTTGATCTGCATTTCTTTAATCAAGAGAAATTTAGAACATTTTTTCATATGTTTATTGATAGTTTTGAGTTCTTCATCTGAAAACTGTTTAATCATGTCCATTTAACCATTTGTTTATTAGGGAGTAATTTGATTTCTTATCAATTTGACTTAGTTCTTTGTATATTTGAAATATTAGATCTTTGCCAGAAAATTTTGTTATAAAATTTTTTCTCCAATTTGTTGCTTCCCTTCTAATTTTGATTGCATTGCTTTTGTTTATACAAAAGATATTTAATTTAATACAATCAAATTTATTCATTTTAGATCTTGTAATGTTCTCTATTTTTTGTTTGGTCTTAAATTCTTCCCTTCTCTATAGCTCTGACAGGTAGACTTCTCCATGTTCACCTAATTTACTCATAATATCACTCTTTTTGTTTAAGTCATATACTCATTTTGAACTTATCTTGATATAGAGTGTGAGGTATTGCTCTAAACCTAATTATGTCATATTGCTTTCCAATTTTCCCAGCAGTTTTTGTCTAATAGTGAATTCTTATCCCAAAAATTGGGATCTTTAGGTTTATTGAACACTAGCTTGCTGAGGTAATTTACTCCTAATTTATTCTACTGATCCACCTTTTTATCTCTTAGCCACTACCAGATTGTTTCGATGATCACTGCTTTATAGTACAGTTTATAGTACAGATCTGGTACTGCTAGGTCACCATCCTTCATGTTTTGTTTCATTAGTTCTCTTGATATTCTTAATCTTTTGTTCTTCCAGATGAATTTTGTTATTTTTTCTAATTCTATAAAATGGTTTTTTGGCAGTTTCATATGTATGGCACTGAATAAGTAAATTAATTTAGGTAGGATTGTTGTTTTTATTATATTAGTTCATCCTACCCAAGAGCAATTAATGTTTTCCCAATTGTCTAGATATAGTTTTATTTGTATGAAAAGTGTTTTGTAGTTGTGTTCCAATAATTCCTGTGTTGATGCCCATTATCACCTCTATTATTTAATATTGTACTAGAAACACTGGCAGTAGCAATTAGAGAAGAAAATTAAATTGAAGGTATTAAAATGGGCAACGAGGAGACCAAGCTATCACTCTTTGCAGATGACATGATCTACTTAAAGAACCCCAGAGAATCAACCAATAATTCTGGTGTTTGTCTTGGCAGATAGATTCTAGAATATTTTATTTTTCTAGAGTGACTTAAAATGGATTTTCTCTTTCTAATTCTTGTTGCTGATTTCTGTTGGAAATATATAGAAATGCTAATGATTTATGTGGGTTTACTTCGTACCCTGCAACTTTGCTACAGTTATTAATTATTTCGACTAGCTTTTTGGATGATTTTCTAGGTTTCTCTAAGTATACTATCATATCATCTGCAAAGGGTGATAGTTTAGTTTCCTCATTGCCTACTTTAATCCCTTCAATTTCTTTTTCTTCTCTAATTGCTACAGCTAGCATTTCTAGTAGAATATTAAATAATAGTGGTGATAATGAATATCCTTGCTTCACTCTTGATCTTATTAGGAAGGTTTCTAGTTCATCCCCATTGCAGAGGATACTTACTGCTGATTTTATCTATATTTATTTATTTATTTATTTATTTGTGGGGGGGGGGTTTAGCATATTTTTCCATGGTTACATGATTAATGATCCGCCCCCCCCCCATCCCCACCTCCGCTCTTTCCTCCCCTCTCCTGAAGCCAACAAGCAGTTCCACTGGGTTATATAAGTATCATTGTTCAAAACCTATTTCCATGTTATTCATATTTTCAGTAGAGTGATCCTTTAACATCAAAAATCTTAATCATATCCCTTTCACACTACATGATCAATCATATATTTTTCTAATGCATTTCCATTTCCACAGTTCTTTCTCTGGATGTAGATTGTGTTCTTTCTCTTAAGTCCCTCAGAATTGTCCTAGATCACTGCATTGCTGCTAGTAGAAAAGTCTGTTATATTTCATTGTGTCACCGTGTATCAGTCTCTGTGTACAATGTTCTCCTGGTTCTGCTCCTTTTGCTCTGCATCAATTCCTGGAGGTCATTCCAGCTTACATGGAGTTCCTCCTGTTCTTTATTCCTTTCTTGCTGCTGGTTTTAAATAAATTCTACTTATTATTTTGAGGAAAGACCCTTTTATTCCTAAGCTTTCAAGTATTTTCAGTAGGAATGGATGTTGTATTTTGTCAAAGGCTTATTGAGATAATCATATGATTTTTGTTTGATTATTTATATGATCAATTATGCTGATGACGATGAACCATCCTTACATTCCTGATATAAATCCCACTCGGTCATGGTGAATAATCCTTGTGATATATTGTTGTAGTCTCTTTGCTAGTATTTTATTTAAGATTTTTGCATTGGTGTTCATTAAAGAAACTAGTCTACAATTTTCTTTCTATGTTTTTGGTCTTCCTGGCTTAGGTATTGTTATCAGTCACATATTTGTTTCATAAAAAAGAATTTGGTAAGACTCCTTCTTTGCTTATTTTGTCAAATAGTTTGTATAATATTGGGATTGATTGTTCTTTAAATATTTGATAGAATTCACATGTGAATCCATCTGGCCCTGGGACTTTTTTCCTAGAGAGCTCATTGATGGCTTATTCAATTTCTTTTTTTGAAATGGGATTATTTTAGTATCTTATTTCCTCTTTTGTTAATCCAGGCAATTTATATTTTTGTAATTAATCATCCATTTCACCTAGATTGTCATATTTATTGTCATGTAATTGGGCAAAATAGCTCCTAATAATTTTCTTAATTTCCTCTTCATTAGAGGTGAATTCACCCTTTTTATTTTTGATATTGGTAATTTAATTCTCCTCCTTCTTTTTTTAAATCAAATTAAGCAATATTTTATTCATTTTATTTGTTTTTTTAAGGAACAAGCTCCTACTCTTATCTATTAGTTTCATAGTTCTTTTACATTCAATTTTATCAATTTCTTCTTTGATTTTGATTATTTTCAATTTAGCCTTTATCTAGGGTTTTTTAATTTGTTCTTTTTCTAAATTTTTTTAGTTGCAAGCCCAATTCATTGATCTCCTTTTTCTCTATTTTGTTACTATAAGCACTCAAGGATATAAACTTTCCCAATTACTGCTTTGGCTGTATCCCATAAATTTTGATATGTTGTCTCTTCATTATCATTTTCTTCAATGAAATCAGTGATTGTTTCTATGATTTGTTCCTTGACCCACCATTTTTGGAGAAATAGATTATTTAGCTTCCAATTAATTTTTAATTTGCCTCTCCATGGATCCTTATTAATTATATTTTTTGTCACATTATGATCTTAAAAAGTTGCATTTATTATTTTTGCTTTTATGCATTTGTTTGTGAGGTTTTTTTTACCCTACTACCTGGTCAATCTTTGTATATGTACCATGTGCTGCTGAAAAGAAGGTATATTCCTTTTTATCCCTCTTCAATTTTCTCCAGATATCTATTAACTCTACTTTTTCTAAAATTTCATTCACTTCCATTACTTTTCTTGCTCATTTTTTGGTTCAATTTATCTGGTTCTGATAGGGGAAAGTTGAGATCCCCCACTAGTTTTATTATCTATTTCCTCTTTGAGCTCCTTTAATTTCTTCTTTAAAAATCTGGATGCTATACCATTTGGTACGTATATGTTGAATACTGGTACTTCTTCATTGTCTATACTGCCTTTTGTCAAGATATGATTACCTTCCTTATCTTTTTTAGTGAAGTCTATTTTTTTTTACCTTTGTCTGAGATCATGATTGCTACTCCTGCCTTCTTTTTCCTCAGTTGAAGCCCAATAGATTCTGTTCCAGCCTCTTACCTTTACTCCGTGTGTCTACCTGTCCCAAATGTGTATCTTGTAAACAACATATGGTAGGATTATGGTTTTTAATCCACTCTGCTATCTACTTCCATTTTATGGGTGTTCATCTCATTCACATTCAGTTATGATTACCATCTCTGTATTCCCCTCCATCTTGATTACCTCTTTTAATACTGCCCTTTCTCCTGTTACTTCTTCCCTCCACACCAGTGTTTTGCTTAAAATCACTCCCCCCTTCCCCCTCCCTTATTTTACTCCCCTTCCTATCACCTGCCTCCTTATTCTTCTTCCACTTCTCTATAGGGTAAAATAAGATTCTATACCCCCAAATGATCCAGCTCTTCTTCCCTCTCTGAACCAATTCCAAAGACTAAGATTTAAGTATTATCCACCACCACCTTCATCCTCCCTTCCTTGTAATAGTTTTCTCTCCTGAGGTGTTCTTTTGTTGACATAGCCATGGATCTGGGGTCCAGGCCTTGCCTATGATCTGGTTCTCTGAGGTATGACCTAGGTGTGACTTCACTGCTATCCCAGAGGCTTGAGAGCACCCAGCATGCTATAGACCTCTGGACTTCACTCCCAAGAACTAGTGCTTTACGGGATGAGTCTGAGATGCACTTTTCTTGGTGTAGCCTATGACCTAGGATCCTGGAATTGCTTCCCCCCTGGTTTTCAGGGCTATGCCCTGGGAGCATCGTCACTGCTGCCACAGAGGATTGAGAGCTCCCAATGTACTATGGACCTCTGGACCTCACTCCCAGGATCTGGTTCTTTAAGAAGTGAGTCTGAGGTATTCTTTTGCTGGCTTACCCTCTGATCCGGGATCTTGGCATTGCCTACACCCTTGATGACAAACCTATGACACGCACACAGAGAAGTATGGGGCCTCAGGCCAAAATTATGTTGTGGTTTTTTCCAAGTGACACACCACCAGAGTTAGCTCAGTTTTTTGGTGAATCTTGACAAAACAAGCTCAAAAGATTGCCCATCACTGACCTACACTCTGGTGCATTAGGTAGGGAGTGGTTTGCCTTGTTTTCCTGTGTGCACTTTTGATTCAGATCTCCCTTTTATCATGGGGATCTACTCTGCACCTTCCTTTCACATTGTGTTCAGTGGGAGAGCCCCCTCACTCTTATTTTGACTTCTGTCCTTTTGAAGTGAGGTTTAAAGATAGGTTTGGAAGGATACCCAGGGCAATTTCAGGCTTTCTCTACTGCTCCACCTCCTCACCAAGAATTTAAAGGTAAGACTTGGTCATACTGGGCATCAGACAGTAAGTAGAGTTAGTGTTGCTGCTGAAAGTGTAATGACTGACTAAAATATCACTGAGAAGGAGGAAAGCCTTAGCTCTAGATCAGTGATGGGCAAACTACAGCCTGTGGGCCAGATGCAGTCTCCTAAAATGTCCTATACAGCTGCACATTATTCCTAATCTAACGAATACAATGAGGACACAACACAATGAAACTTCCAAAGAGTTGCTTTAGAAATAGACTGACAGATGAGCATTTCCTCTCCTTTGGCCCCCTCTTTAAAAAGTTTGCCCATCACTGCTCTAATTTGTAGCTCCAGGGATGTCACCAGAGATCTTCAAGAAGCTGAAGCAGCACTCATAGCCTTATTTCAGGAATGAAGGAATGTAGGGAGACCTAAATGAGGATTCTGCCTATATCTGGTCCCCCCATTCCCTAAGACTAGCATAGGTTTCCTGCTATTTGGCAAAACTGTTCTCCCTGGAATCTGGGGTTTATCTTCAGTCACTAGGATACATTTGTTTCCAGCCCATGGGAAACTGCAGGAAATAGGACTACCAAGTTCCTATACTGCTTGTCCCCTAACATAAAAGCAACAGAGAAATCTGACACCAAGGAACCCCAAGGCTAAAGCCCCATGAACACTTTTTACCTTCTGGGGCTAAAGACCTTTGAAAAGGGGTATGATGGGACATGAAATGAGAAACTGTATTATATCTTGGAAAATAACCAGTAGAAAAGATTTTTTAACTTTGAATAGAAAAGATGCCATACAAACTCATTTTGTTTGGTTGCCTATTTGGTGCAAGTGTACCCTCTAAAATGTTGACACAAACTTATTATTGTAGGTGTAATTAATAGAGGGTTTCAGGCAGGGATGAGGCACACTGGAAATATTTCTTATAGGCACTGGCAATGTCATCTTTATAAGAAAAGCTAGGCAAGAATACTAGCTTTCAAGAAAAAAAAAAATCCTGAACCTAAAATCTTTCCCCTCACCATGGCAACAAAGACAGTTAAAAACCTCATTAATATCTTGTGTTAGAATGCCAGCCTGATTATGAAATAGGTATAATACTTACACAACCAGAACTCTTTTCTATGCTTAGGCTATTGGAGAGGGCAGGGGTGGCCAGGGGAGGGAAGACTAGTGCAAAATTTTACCAGGAGACCTCTGGGAACCTGTCTCCTCCCTCCCATTGACTCACCAGAAACCTTCTTTCCACTGGACACCTTCCCAGAGGAAAATAGCCTCTTGCAGATCCAGACTCTAGGGTTCTTCCATGCCACTCCTCCATAAAATGTTTCAAAATGTTTATCAGCATCCTTTCATGCTGCTTATCTGGGATCAGAATTGCTAATACTTCTGCCAGCTGGAGTTTCCTACACCTAATATTGAGCTGTTGTGCTAAAAGTCAAGTCTATAATGACTCTTGGGGTTGTAAAGAACTCAAAGAACAGGTCAGAGTTGACTAAGAGAGGCAGAAAGTTGAATTTTTGAGGAACAAAAAAGCCTATAGAGACTCATATAAAAAGGCTTATAGGAAATTGAAGCAAAGGAAATTTTAAAGTCAGGCTTTGTGCAAAAAGCATCAGTGTGAAAGAAGCAAAGAGCACAAAAGAAAAAGATGGTGCATCGAGTACTAA
>NW_025349805.1:0-1108 GCF_016433145.1 Gracilinanus agilis
TTTTTTTTTTTTTTGGGTAAAGATATTGTACCACTTACATGTAATAACACTTTCCCACATGAGTTTTCTGAAGTCATATGAGGAAATTATTTCCTTACCTCTCCCTTCCTGAATCTGGTAAGCAATTTGAGAAAGATATGTTTCAAGAAAGAAGTGTTTTATATCTTTTTGAAAATCTCTTTAATATTTGACATAGAACCTGTCTGAATTTTTCACTTTTACAATCAAATTATTTTGATTGAAGTGTGTGAAGAAAATTCGGTTTCACATACATTATGTAGTTGGAAAAGGGAGGAATAATTTTGGTACTAAGTAGCTCAGTATTATGAATGGCTTTGACCTCAAGGACTCCTTGAAAAAGTCACAGGGTCCTCGTTCTACACTTGGGAAAATCCACTGATTTAGTCCAACCTCATCTCTTTATATAAGAGGAAATTAAGGGGGGCTGGAAGTCACACGTATAGTAAGAAGTTGAGGTAGGATTCGAACCTAGGAAACCGGGGCTCCGGCGGTCTTAAGAATCTTAGGCTCCTAAGCCCTTCCGGAGTTGAGGACTGACAGTCTGCGGATCCAGCCGCGCTGCCCTAATGCCCCGTTTCCTAATTTCCAAGTGAAAGTCCTTGGAAAACAAAGAGTTTGCGATGGGGGTGGGAGGCAGTAAGTTTAAATGTAGGACAGATTTTTGTAAGTTGAGCTTCTCTCCGAACTCTTGCCGAAGGGCACACAAAGGTGTGTGTGTTTGGGAGAGGAGGGGAGGGAGGGTGGCTCCATAACTTCCAGCTTTTATCCAGACGACCTGGGGGCCGGGCCAGGAAGTTACCACCCCATAGACCGGGCCCAGGGCAATACATTTTTGTATTGCCAGGATCTGCCCGCAACTTCTCTGGCCCAGTGTTTGGGATTCCGAAAACAGACTTGAATGGCTTGGGGGTGGGGGGTTGGGGGACAAAGAAAGCGAAGATGGAGAGGACGGGATGGGAGAGACGGGGAGGGGTAAAGGAGGGAGGAGGGAGACGAGGGGGGGAGGGAGGCAGCTAGGAAAGCATGAGACGGGCAAGGGAAAGACGGAAGAAGAGGGCTAAGCGGAGATGAGGGAAGTGGGGAGAGA
>NW_025349806.1:0-5038 GCF_016433145.1 Gracilinanus agilis
TATATATATATATATATATGTATGTATGTATGTATCAGTAAATACAAGGTGATTTCAAAACATAGGAAAATCCCTAATATCTAAATGGCAAAGAAAATACTTTATACTGAGAGTTGGCACCTGAGCTATATGGTCTGAAGGATGCTAAAAAATCTGAGGCAGAGGTGAGCTAAGAATGCATTGTGAACTTGTAGCACTATCTGTATACAAGGAATAAACACCAGATAAGTATGAGTGGAAAAGAGAATAAAATATGAAATGACTGGAAAGGTACATGAGAGTACACTTATGAAGAGTTTATTTTTAAAAACCAGATTAAAGACCTTGTAGTTTACCTTCAAGGTAACGGTGAGCCACCTAAAATTTTAGAGTGTAAGAAAATTGTGGTCATATCTGTGTTTTAGGAATATGCCACCTGTGTGAGGGTTGAAATGGAGAGAAGAGGGATTAGAATCAAAGACAATAGGAAAAAGTATGAAATATTTTATGACATACTCTTCTTGCTGCCTATTGTTATTTCTCAATTAGTTCTCATTGCTTTCTTTGTTGATTGTATTTATTCATGGATCCAGTGCAACACAAAATATACTTAGTGATGAGGAGGAGAGAAAAAAGAGCTTTGAAGAGAAGCTCATTTTTAACCACTCTGATTTCCTGGTCATATTTCATGGCTTTCTTCTCATTTCTTTCATCAAATTGTTTCTGTTTAGTAAGAGAGATTTGCCTATTTCTGGCATCTGTCCCTCTCTACTAATTTTTTGGTTCTGAATATTTAGCTGAAGACTTCATTAGGTTGTTTTTTTTTTCTTTTTAAACACTTAGGTGTTTATCTCTCCTACCAATGAATCATCCAATCCTCTTCATGAAGAATTCTTTTTCATTTGCTAAATCCTTCATTCTCATAAAGTTGAAATGTTTCTTATTGTTTATTCTAACTGATATGAAGAAGAAGTAAAAGAAGTACTTATAATTTAGCCAAGCAATATTTAAGGAAGGAAGCAATGACTAGCACAAATGTACTTTCAAAGTATATAAGCAAGAACAAGTACTTCTAAGTCACGAAGAAACCATTTTATTTTCTGTGCAACCAGAACTTCTTCTCTATCTCTCTGATTGCCCTTTCCCCCATCCCCCCCCCCAACACGTAAGGATCTCTTTGTCATTTTCCCCATCTAAACCTGATCACAGCAGAGTCTGGCATTACCAATGGTTTACATCATAGTATGAATATGAGACCATCTGTTGCTTGTTTCCAGGCTATTTACATGGAAAGCCTTATTTCTAATTTTGAAAGGGAAAAAAGCCTATTGATAAAGAGGCCTAAAAGACAGCAACATCATTTAGAACGCAAGAGTTCACATTTTGATAGCAGTACAAATGGCCCTTTAAATCTTGAAGGAGAGGAAAGGGACCTTTGATTTCACTGGTACAGGGAATTCCTTCCTTTCTCTATGAGGAAACTCCTACTACCAATGCAGGCCAGCATATTCTCTAGGGCACTGACAGGTTAAGTAACTTGCCCACTGCCCCACAGCCAGGATTTGGCAGAAACAGACTTTGAGGCTGGCTGTTCATCCACTATTCCATAGTGTTTCTTCCTAAGTACTGAAAGCATTCCAAATAGCTGACTGTCAATTCTGATTGCAGTAGCTTAACTGAGGAAAAAGACATTCATGAGAGGTCAAGGACAATTCAAAAATAGATTAATTTGGATTTATGAAAATGACTCCATATCATTACAGCTCTCAGAAAGCATTTACTCAGTTGCAATATGTTAAGTCAGGTAGCATGACATTTAAAAACTTGCCATTTCAGAAAGACAGAAAAAGCACCTGTCATAAACCAACATTCAAAGAACAAGCACTTAGCAGAGTATAAAAAGGAGACCCCTGCAAAAGAAAATGCTAAATACATTACATTATATGTTGGTCAGGTAGTGGCTTGGAGAAGGTCAAGAACTTCACGTGGACAGGAAGATCTAGGGAAGGTTCTCTTTTAAATCTCTATAAAAAAATAATATTTTCTAAGACAAATGCTGAAAGTTTTGCCACAAATTTGAAAGAGATAAGACCCTCATCAAAAGATTTTGGACAGGAAACAATCCTGCAGGGATTGTTGGGAGATGCATAGATACCAAGGAGTTTGGCTCCATGACTATAAGAATTTACCTATCCAAACTTATAACTTCATGAAAAAAAGCTTAAATATTCTTTACATCTGAAACTTTTTTTCTAAATTCTTGCTTTTTCTTTGGGTCTCTTTCCTATTTTCCTCATCCCTATTTTGTTTCTCTGGAGAATCTCTGAAAGCTTTTGAAAAGTTTTCCTAAGAAAGCTTCAATAGTTGATTTTTTAATGTGCCAACCCAAGGTTTTTATTTTGTTTTAAATTCAATATAAATGTATATCAAAAGTCTACTGAAGAGATGAATAAACGAATAGATCCTGCTCCTCTTCACAGTGATATTAATCAATTCCCTAACATTTCAACATAATCTTTTGAAAAAAATGTCTATAATATATGCCTTGCTGAAGATAATTATAGAAATTACTTAGTTCTTACTGTGTATTAATCAATGGAAGAAGTTTGCATTAGGGTACCCAAATGTTCAGGTGAATTTAGTTACTAAAAAAAGTAATAGTCACTCACTATTTGACAAAAACTTCTGGGAAAACTGAAGAATAGTATGGTAGAAATTAGCATAGACTAACACTTCATATCATATGCCAAGGTAAAGTCAAAATGGATAAATGATTTAGAAATACAGGGTAATATCACAAAGAAATTAGGGGATCACAAAATAGTTTAACTGTCAGACCTATGGATAAGGGAAAATTTAGGTCCAAATAAGACATAGAGAACATTATGAGAAATAAAATAGATAACTTTGTTTACATTACATTAAAAGGATTTTGCAGGAACATAAGGAATGCAACAAAGATTAAAAGACAAACAACAAACTGGGAAAATATTTATAGCAAGTCTCTCAGACAAAGGCTTCATTTCTCAAATACATATCTATAAGAAGTCCTATATATAAGAATACAAAGCCTTTCCCGATTGACAAATGGTCAAAGGATATAAACAGACAGTTCTCAAATGAGGAAATTTAGATTATATCTAGTCATATGAAAAAATGTTCCAAATCATTATTTAAGAAGTGCCAATTAAAATGTCTCTCAGGTACCATCTCGTACCCAACACACTGGCTAACATGACAAAAAAGGGCTAGAGGGGATGTGGAAAAATTGGGACACTAATACACTGCTGGTGGAGCTATGAATTGATAAAACCATTCCGGAAAGCAATCTGGAACCATGCCCAACAGGCCATAAAACTGTGACCTTCAACCCAACAATACCACTACTATGTCTGTATCCCAGAGATTAAAGATAGGGGAAAAGGACCTATATGTACAAAAATATTTATGGCAGCTCTTTTTGTGGTAGCAAAGAACTGAAAACAGAAGGGATATCTATCAACTGGGAAATAGCTGAAAAAGTTGTGGCATATATTGGTAATTGAATACTATTAGGTCATAAGAAATGACAAACAAGATGATCACAAAAAATCCTGGAAAGACTTACATGAAGTGATGATGCAAAGTGAAGTGAGCAGAGCCAGGAAAAAGTTGTACACGGTAACAATAATGATTAATGATGTATGATGATCAACCATGAATAACAACTATTATCACCAAGACAATGATCCAGGACAACTAAAAGAGACTCTTTACAAAAAAAAAAAAAAAAAAAGAAAAAGAAAAAAAGGAAAAAAAAGATATCCACCATCATCAAAGGGATAGATGGAATCCAAATGCATATTGAAACATATCATTCTTTACTTTATTTCTTCCACGAATTTTTCTCTAATGAAAACAATATATGTCCTCTTTTACATGACAAACATGGAAATATGTATCATATGATAATATATGTACAACCTCTATTCTATTACTGATTTTCTTAAAGGGGAAAAGGATGAAGAGAGAGAGAACATTGATTGCAAAATATCACAAAATGAATATTAAGAAATTGTATTGATATATAATCTGAAAAAAATAAAAAATATTATTAATCAAAGTAATAGTTCCATGACCACAAGCATACTTAGTCCCTGAGTGAATGAACTAGTGTATACCCTGGAGAACATTCCCTTTAGGGTATACCACCATATCTAATCTATGCAATATGCATGCCTATATTCATGATATAGCCCATACATATATTATTGCATGTATTCTTTCAGTATAATATGTTGTAAATTGTAACTGATTAAAATTTCATATTAGTTCCATTTTTATCTTATTCATAAACTTAAAAGAAATTCTGCCCTCATCATTACCACCAACTGATTATATTGCTTTTTTTTCTTTTTTATCCGTAGCTACCATATTCAGAGTCTTTTCCGGAGCAGGTAAGATTAAGCCCAGCTAATAATCTTCTTAAGTTGATGTCAGCACTTTAAACATAAACTCCTAATCACGGAACTAGAAATAATAGTGTTACCATATCAAAGAAACCAAGACAACTAAGCAGTAGCACCAGCAGGCAGAAGATGTGAGGGATATCACTGGAGATTGCATTACCCTTTCTCCCACTCAGCAGCACCTACAAGAAATAGATATAAAAAAGGAAGCGACAGATACTCTGAATTGGCATTTGTTTTTGTCTGCTGTTATACTGAAGTTTCAAAGCTGAGCACTTTGTAAGGAAGAAAAAATCAAGGTAAGAATTCTTTGCAATAAAGTAAAATGGTTTCAGGGGCCTCGTGTTCCTGGCTGGCTTTCCCAGTGTGTCACTGAGCTTTGCTATGTTGTATCCTTTCCTGGGAGGCTTTCTATACCAAGTAATGATGCAAGCTGCCTGAGGTCTTGAACACAGAGAACACAAAAGAATGTGGGTGATAAAGCTGTGTCACAAGGCCAGAGACAAATGTATCTGCTATCTGACTTCCTAGTCATTCAGATGTGCTTACGTCAGAAGCTGTGGGATGCTGACAGAGGAACATTTAGGAAGGTAATCCTAAAAAAAAAAAAA
>NW_025349807.1:0-6408 GCF_016433145.1 Gracilinanus agilis
TCTCTCTCTCTCTCTCTCTCTCTCTCTCTCTCTCTCTCTCCCCGTGTTTCCCCCATTCCTCCTTGGGGATAGGGTTTATTTCACTTTTGTCTTTGAATCCTCATTTTTAACATAGTGCCTCCACATAGTTAGCACTTAAAAAAACGCCTGTTGATTGATATTATTTAAATGTTCATGGAATTGAACTCACAATTCCTGAGAAGGAACCTCTCTCAATGAGAGGACTAATGACAAAAGAGATGTCCAAAGGTGAGATATTAACAGAGTCACATTTGTTTTCTATGTGTGATCGAGCTCACTTAGTAGAGTCTAGCTGAAGGTGTGTCCACATGGGCCCACAGAATCAAAATATGACTTTTAGAACTCTTCTGCTACCTCCATATGGCATGAGAAATACTCTGAGTTCTTGGAAGATATTCAGTGGAATACAAACTCCACCATGCTAGACCAAGAGATTTGGCATTGGACTGTGACTGTGTGACTGTCATTTATGGACCAGCCCAAGTATAAGGAGGCATTTTCCCAGAAGACTGACCACCAAGAGATGAATTTTTAGCTAAAAGCATCTTCTAAAATGTGGAGGGGATCAGTGGTTTGCATCAATGAAAGAAGAAGCCACATGAAATCATAGAACTTTTTAAAATATCAACTTATGAAATGAGAGTAGATAAAATTACAAGGGTGAATGATTGGCTTTGGCCATAATTTCTTCTACATGATGAAAAGGGTTTATTTTGAAAACAATCTGAGACTTGGAGGATTCTAAATACTTGTTGTCCGGCCTAAACATTGTTTTTATGTAGCCATTCTGTTCCATTTATAGGGAATCCTGGGATCATTACTTTTTTGAAAGTTAATGTGTTAGAGAACTATATGTCAGGATACTTTATACAAAAAGGATGAACCAAGATTCACCTTTTTAGCTGCTTGCAGGAATAAATATGATCATCAGTGATTACTAAGAATTTAAATATATCAAATCCTCTAGCATGATATGTTTTTCTTGGTTTATGAGATGATGTTGAACTCAGGAAGATGAGACTTACTGACTCCAAGCCTAGCCCTCTATCACTGTGTTTCCTAGATGCCCCTAAGTCATGTAAAGTCTTTAGGTAAAATACCAGTTGATTAAGTAAACATGTGGTACTAGTAAATTGATTTTCTTGAATACTGTAGATGAACAAAAATGCTATTTTATTTTAACTCTTTCATGACATTTCTACCATTAAACTTTCAGCAAAGTCCATATATGTTTTTCTCTTTAGTAAACCACTACATTATACTTGATATAGTAGCTACTAAGGAGTTTGATAAGGATAGAGTAAGTGCAGTAGTAAGCTTTACTTGAGTCATAAATAACAATGAATAAGGGATAAACCACTCAACATGTTCACCTTTCTACTAATAAAGAACAAAATGCCCTAGTTAGAGCAAGTGATAAAAGAAACAAAGACATCTGAGTACCAATTAAATACTTTGTCATCAATTTGTTCTAACACTATTTCTTTTAACTGTTTTTGTTCTGGGTTTTTTGTCCTTTTTCTGAGTGCTTTATGTTTCTAATCTCTCTCAAATATTTTTGGAAGCACAAAGTGCATAAATCATAAACAAAGAAAGAATTACTATAAGCTCTAATCCTTTACATTTTTATCTTTTTCTTTTTATAGCTGCCTTCAGGCTTTTTAATTTTGTTTTTACATATTCTGATTCCATCTATATGAATTCCAATTAATCTTTAGTTGCTTTTTTGAACACAGGTGTCAAAATCCTTGTTACCATTTTTTAAACCACTTATTCTGGTTCACTAAATACTCCAAAATTTAAATTTCTCCTATTTCATCTGTCTTTCCTTTGATTTTGATCTCCAAGTCTTGAGTTTTCTATTCTCTTTCCCCTCAAATTGACACTGAACTGCTTTTTTAAATGGACATGAAGGCTTCTGAAGCAGGTGCTGTGGAGTGCCTAGAGCTTGGTAAGACAACGAAGATGCCAAAGTCATCCACTGCATCCTGGGTATCACCTGTTGTCCAGATTTCATCTTGCCACTGGACTTTGATGTATCTGGAAAAGAGAATGAGGTTGAAAAGTTTGTGCAACTCTTCCTCACTTAAATCCAATTCACGTGCAAGTCAAGGCATCACCATGATATCATTGCCGCTCCTTGAAATGAAGGACAAAAGACAAATGGATGTAAACTTAACATGTCTCCTGAATGACAATCATTTAAAGCTCTTTTCCTCCATTTTGTAACCTAACTTCAAATGTTTAGTCCTTCTGAACATTTTGAACACTTAAAAAAGCTCTGTTATGATGAAAAGAACACTGGTATTTGGAGCTAGAGGGCTTAGGTTCAATTTCTGACCATTATTTATTGCCCATATGACCATGGGAAAGTCACAACCTATTTGTGACTTGTCTATATCAATAAGAAGAGATTTTAGACTAAGCGTCCTTTGAATTCTAAACCTTATGATAAACAGATCTAAAATTCTAAAACATATCATTAAAGGGATTGTCAAATTCCAGTAAGGAAGTAGTGATAAAAAAACCCATCAAAAACATGCCATGGTAAATAAAACTCACCCTCCCTCCCCAGCACACACAGTTACTACCAAAAATGGTAGACTGAGTGAGTGAAGGCAATCGATGTAGTCTGTAGCTTTGACAAAGCACTTGACCAAGTCTCTCACACTCTCTTCTTGGAAAATAGAGGTAAATTGAGATAAGGGTTTTTAAAAAATAAAGAATAGAACTAGCAGTAGTGTGTGGTTGTTACAAAGAGGCAGATTTCAACTGTAAGGTGAGGCAAAACTTCTTCACACAAAGAGCTACCCTCAAATGGAATGGATTGCCTAGAGATGTAACTTGTTCTCTCTTGCTGCTGGTCTTAAAGCAAAAGCTTGACCCCTTGTCAGATGTGTTGTAGAGGGAATTTTTATTAAGATACAAATTGTACTAGGCGTCTGGGGGCTCCTCCCAGCTCTGACATTCTGTGCTTCTGGATTAAACAAAGCTAAACAGATTTCTTCATATCTTGTCATTCAAAAAGACCTTCTAAAAATAAATTGAAGGTCATATCTTATTGCTTTGGGCCAAAAATTGGAACAAGATTTATAGATCAAAAAGTAGATTGTATGTCATCTTTAGACTAAGATAACCATGTTACCCCTGCACATGAAAACCGGTAACATTTCAGGGGCAGGCTCATAAAAAGAATAATCAGATATATTAGAATATCAATGTATTCTTATATCAGTTTGAATGAAATAATGATAATAGCTATTGGATTTCCTTTCCCTGTAGTTCCCTATGCCAATGAATTTATTGGTCCAGTATAAAACTAACACTGCTCTCTTTATTATCCTTTACATCTATCCACATAATGGTGCTAGGATGAATTAGTATTCTCATTTTACAGATAAGAAAACTCATGTTCAGAGAGGTTAGGTGATTTGCCCATAGTTACACAGCAGATATATGTATCAGAGTCAAGATTCAAATCGACTACTTTTTACTACATTATATTTCCAATAACAACAATAATAAATATTTATAAAACATTTTAAGTTTTGAGAAATGCTAGATAAATTTTATTTGATCCTTATAACAACTTTGTGGGACAGGTGCTATTATTATTCCCATTTTATAGATGAGGAACCTGAGGTGGACAGAAGTCAAATGATTTACCTGTGGTCATATGGTTAGGATAGGTCTGGGGTCAGATTTGAGCTTGGTACTTCCTACCTCCAGATCCAGTCCTCTATGTTCTGCATCATGTAGTCTTTGCTATATATAAAATAATTTTAGCTCTTTCTTTTTGTATTATTCAGTCATTTCAGTCATATCTAAGACTTTGTGACCCCATTCAGAATTTTCTTGGCAAAGATACTGGAGGAGTTTGCTATTTCCTTCTCCATTTCATTTTATAGATGAGGAAACTGACCCAAATAGGGTGAAGTGACTTGCACAGGGTCACACAACGAATAAGTATCAGAGGTCAGATTTGAACTCAAGATGAGGCTTCCTGACTCCAGGCCCAGTAGGCACTCTATGCACTGCAGGACCTAGCTGCCCTCCCTTTAAAAATGTCATTACTGAAAGAAATTATAAGTTATAAATATGGCTATATTACACTGAAAGTAACTTGGTTTTCCAGAATTGATCTTAAGTTAATTTGTACACCAAAGAATCTCTGGTGTCAATTTAGAAATAGCAAATATGGAAGAACTCTTTAACTCAAAGAATCCATACAGATGGATTCATTGTACTAGAGAAATCCTATGATAACTACCTTAAGTCATAGCCTTGACTACAATTTAAAAAAAATGACTGGTTGTCCTTGAGCTCTAAGCCCATTAGTGGGATTTCTAGGTTATTACTTTACATCTATCCAAAGGAGATCAAGGATAAAAAGAATTTAAATGTAGAGTAAATTTTATTTCTAGTAAAAAAAAACCCTGAAAATCATCTCAGTATATCCATTGACTGAAGAATAACAATGGATTATGGCATATGAAAATATTGATACTATTGTGACATATGAAATGAAAAAATCAGGAATTCCCAGGAACATAGGAAGATTTACTTGTATGAACTGATATGGAGTGTGAATTAAGGAGAACAAATACATTTATATATAATCAAAAAGCAGATTAAAATACAGCTTCAAATTAATGAATTGTAACAACCAGTGTTAACCCTAGACAAGAGATAAGGATTTGCTTCCTTTTGATGAAGTGAAGTTGTTGTTTGGTATTTTTTTTTAACTGGGTCAGTATTTTATTTTATTGCATTTAATAATATTTATTTTTTAGAAAAGTTAACATGGTTACATGATTCATGCTCTTATTTTCCCCATCACCCCCTCATTACCCTCCCCCCCCATAGCTGATGTGCATTTCCACTGGTTTTAGCTTGTGTCATTGATCAAGATCTATTTGCAAATTGTTGATAGTTGCATTGGTGTGGTAGTTTCCAGTCTACATCCCCAATCATGTCCTCCTCAACCATTGTTCAAGGAGTTGCTTTTCTTCTGTGTTTCCTCTCCTGCAGTCCTTCCTCTGAATGTGGAGAGCATTCTTTTCCATAAGTCCCTCAGAATTGTCCTGGGTCACTGCATTGCTGCTAGTACAGAAGTTCATTACATTCTATTTTACCATAGTGTATTGTTCTCTTGTGTACAATGTTCTTCTGGCTCTGCTCCTTTCACTCTGCATCAATTCCTGGAGGTCTTTCCATTTCACATGGAATTCCTCCAATTTATTATTCCTTTGAGCTCAATAGTATTCCATCACCAGCAGATACTACAATTTGTTCAGCCATTCCCAATTGAAAGGCATGCCCTCCTTTTCCAGTTTTTTGCCACCATAAAAATCACAGCTATAAATATTTTCGTGCAAGTCTGTTTATCTATGATCTCTTTGGGGTACAAACCCAACAATGGTATGGCTGGAACAAAGGGCAGGCATTCTTTTATAGCCCTTTGAGCATAGCTCCAAATTGCCATCCAGAATGATTGGATCAGTTCACAACTCCACCAGAAATGCATTAATGTCCCAATTTTGCCACATCCCTTCCAACATTCATTGCTCTCACCTGCTATCATTTTAGCCAATCTGCTGGGTGTGGGGTGATACCTCAGAGTTGTTTTCATTTGTATTTCTATAATTATTAGAGATTTAGAACACTTTCTCATGTGCTTATTGATACTTTTGATTTCTTTATCTGAAAATTGTCTATTCATGTCACTTGCCCATTTACCAATTGGGGAATGGAATGATTTTTTATACAATTGATTTAAATCCTTGTATATTTGAGGAATTAGACCTCTGTCAGAGTTTTTTGTTATAAATTTTTCCCCAATTTGTTGTTTCCCTTCTGATTTTGGCTGCATTGTTTTTGTTTTTGTTTGTACAAAAGCCTTTTAATTTAATACAATCATAAATTATTTATTTTACATTTTGTAATTTTCTCTAACTCTTGCTTGGTTTTAAAATCTTTCCTTTCCCAGAGATCTGACAGGTATACTATTCTGTGTTTATTTAACTTATTTATAGTTTCTCTCTTTATATTCAAATCATTCATCCATTCTGAATTTATCTTGGTGTAGGGTGTGAGATGTTGATCTAAACCTAATCTTTCCCAATTTGTTTTCTAAATTTCCCAGCAGTTTTTGTCTTATCTTGACTTTTGTGCTTGGGGTAGGGAGTTGTTCAGCTCATGTTTTAGTGAGAGCTGTTTCATCCCCTTATGGAATGGAAATACCCCTGTTCCACGTACCTTCAATGCTGCGCCCTGTTGCGGGGTCCCTTCATTCGTCTGGATTTGTTTTTATGTCTTCTTGAGAAGTCCTATATGTGTGGGTTAGGAGAGGTTAAGCAAGCTGCTTCTACTCTGCCGCCATCTTAA
>NW_025349808.1:0-1424 GCF_016433145.1 Gracilinanus agilis
TCAGTTTCTTTTTTGTCCTGTGATTCTAAGATATCTGGGTAATTTTCTTTTATACTTTCTTGAAATATATGGCTTTGAGGTTGCCAAAAAATTTAAATTCTGTCTCCTTGATGTATTTTCTTAAGAGTTATTTCACACTTTCTTGTAGTAAGTCATTATTTTGACTGTTTTATTGTTCCTTAAGGCCTCATGAAGTCATTAGCTTTCATTTAATCCGTTCTAATTTTTAAGGAGTTATTTTCTTCAGTATTTTTCTGCCTTTTTTAGCAAGCTGTTAATTCTTTTTTTCGTAGTTGTATTATTCTCATTTATGTTTCCAGTTTCTCTATACCACTCTTATTTGAGTTTTAAATGATTTTTGCTTTTTTTGAAAAAAATCTGTCTTTACTTCTAGGAATTTTTATTGGGTTTATGTTAATCTGTTTCATTTGGGTTTTTTTTTAACTTTGAGGTTTTATTTATAAATGTTTTCAAATCATTGTCTTCTTTTAAGTTTGGGTCTTGTGCTTCCTTGTCAATGTGATACTCTATCTTCAGGTTCTTTTGTTTATTTGTTTTTTGCTCATTTTTCCAGATTATTTCTTGTCTTTGGAATTTACATAAGAGTTTGACTCCAATCATCTATGGATGGAAGCTTCAGGTTTTTATGTCTTGCTGTTTCAGAATTAGTTCTGGGGACATGTAAGTTTTCAGATCTAGAGAGAGGTACATTCATTGCTTTCTTTGTACTCTAGTTTTTCCACAAGTAGGTCCTCTGTTTTTTTTGTGACTACAAATGTTCCTTTCCACCCTAGAACTATGTAATGAGAAATGAAGTTCCAAAATTGTGCTCAGTTCTTCACCAAGTGTTAGCAAGAGGATCCCCTGCTATCACTTTGTTACTTGGCACCTAGTTGTCTTAGAATTTTGGATACTAAATGCTCTTGATAACAATTCTTTTTTTTTGACTGTTTAATAATATTTATTTTTTAGAATAGTTAACATGGTTACATGATTCATGCTCCTACCCTCCCCTTCACGCCCCACCCCGAACTCCCTCCCCATAGCCGATGTGCATTTCCCCTGGTTTTAATATGTGTCATTGATCTCGACCCACTCCCAAACTGTTGATAGTTGCATTGGTGTGGTAGCTTCGAGTCTACATCCCCAATCACGTCAGCCTCAACCCATGCATTCAAGAAGTTGTCCTTCCTCTGTGTTTCCACTGCTGCAGTTCTTCCTCTGAATGTGGACAGCATTCTTTACCATAAGTTCCTCAGAATTGTCCTGGGTCATTGCATTGCTGCTAGTACAGAAGTCCATTTCATTCAATTTTACCACAGTGTATCAGTCTCTGTGTACAATCAATGTTCTCCTGCCTCTGCTCCTTTCGCTCTGCATCAATTCCTGGAGGTCTTTCCAGTTCACATGGAATTCCTCCAGTT
>NW_025349809.1:0-6717 GCF_016433145.1 Gracilinanus agilis
CTCCCTCTTTCCCTCTCTCCCTCTCCCTCCCCCCCTCTCTCTCTTCCTCTCTCCCTCTCTCTCTCTCTCTCTCCTTATTTCACCCAAGCCTGAAAATGCAGAAGCTACTCACTGGTCTGATCCCCTTGCTGATTAGCACAGGAACTTTAATTTGCTCTGTTTCCAACCTAAATCAATTTACCCCCTCTTGACCAGCCACTGTAGCTCAGAACTCCTAAAGTCAAAGAAATCCAGTAGCCCCAGAGTCCCCAGTAGCTACAGTTACAAGAGTGTGGCACCACACCCAACTCAGAGCTATTCTGATTCAAGATCACAGCTTGTTAGAAAAACTCTTAACATATTCTAGCTATAAATCTCTATAATGGAAACTATTCCCTTATCTAATAGACATATATTTGGAAACAGGACAGGTAGACGGCTCAATAGAAAGAGAACCAGACCTAGAGATGGGAGGTTCTGGGTTCAAATTTGGCCTCAGATATTTCCTAGCTGTGTGATTTTGCACTTAATCCCAGTTGTTTAGATCTTATTGCTCTTCTGCATTGGAGCCAATTCTAAGATAGAAGGTAAAGGTCTTATTTTTAAAAAGAAAAGAAAAGGAAATGGAGATAACACCCCTCTACTACCATCATTCTCACTCCTTTTCCTTTTTTCATTTATTGGTAACTTTTCAGAAAATTGTAACTGTAGGTAGCAACAATCTAATCTCAAATTGAAAAGGAAATCACTGAAAGGAAGGAGGTCTGGGAGTGAGCAAAACTAGGATAAGGTCCAATCTTATCTGTAAAATGGGAATAATAATAGAACCAATCTCACAGGGATCACAAATCAAATGAAATATTTGAAAATTGCTTAGGACCACATAGTAGAAGTTTAAGAAATGTTTATACTTTTAATATTTTTTGTAAAAGATATTTTGTTGACACATTCATTTTTCTATATCACAGTCATTTCCTAATTACTCTTAATAGTACCATCCTTGGTAAAAATTAAATGAAAAGAAAAGCAAAACTATCTAATATTATTCTATAACCATCAAAGAGCCTGGCATTTCACAGCCACAGTCATCCACCTTCCTATCAAGAAATAAAGCTCTCTTTGCGTTCCTGAAGGGAGAGAAAGACTCTGGGAATAAGCTGGCATGTAGAGGAGCTGGCATTTCAAGCATGTTCCTATCCCCAGCTTACTACACTGTAGACTTTGGAAACTTATTCCTACCACTCCAGGTGAGATCTGAGACTGAGAACAGATAAATATAATTCTAGCCAAGTATCCTTTCTTTCTTAGGAAAATAGAGTATCTAGTGGAATCAAAGACTTCCTTAGAGAAGTGTTAGAGGAGAAAATTCTAGAGATATCTATTCTTGCCTCCCAGAGAGCCTATGTGAACATACTTAACCTACATGGATAAAACACAGTACAATCACAGTCACCATACAGACAGATTATCCATTTAGTGTTTATTTTGGTATATGGTATATAAACCAGTCTACATCTGTCTTCTGCCTACCTGCCTTTTATTTTTCCTAATAGTTCTTGTCAAAGATAAGTCCTTCTCATGATAATTTATGTTCTTGGATTTATTTAATATTGGAACTATTGTGTTGATTTGCTTCTAGGTTTTGTTTTTCTCATACATATTTTCTTTTTTTATTTTATTTTCTGAATTAACAATTGTCTATTTTTTTAATTTTTAAATTATATATGTAGTAACCACCACTACCAACAAAAATTTTAAACAAATGCATTAAAGAATTAAGTGAAACCACAAACTCCACATTGTTTATAATTTGTTTTAAAATATGCAAATCATATATGTTTGCTAACATAAACATCCTTTGCTTTTGATTTCCTTTTGGATTTGTTTTACTTGAACACTTTTTTCTCTTGGTTTTGTAGCTTTATTTTAAATGTAATCACAGTATGTGTTATTCTTATTCTCTTTTCTTCTCTTTTCATCTCTTCTTACATTACCCCTATTTTCCTTATATTTCTAATATTTGTCATTTCTAATAACAAAATACAATCCAGCACATTTAAATATCACAATCTATTCAGCCATTTCTCCCATTCATTGCATTTGTATTATTTCCATTTATTTTGCCTTTATAAACAAAGTTTCTATGAATCTTTTCATATACAGACAACTTTTTGCCCTCTCAATAATACCCTTACAGTGTAATTCTAATAATGGGATCTGTAGGCCAATGAATATGAATAGCTTTACAGCTTTTAATGTATATTTCTATCTTGGGTTTTTTTTTCTTGTTTTTTTTTTTTTTTTTTAACCCTTACCTTTCACCTTAGAATCAATAAAGTGTGTTGGTTCTAAGGCAAAAGAACAGTAAGGACTGCACAATGGGGGTAAAGTGATTTGCCCAGGGTCATACAGCTAAGAAGTGTCTGAGGCCAGATTTGAACCTAAGACCTCCCATCTCTAGGCCTGGCTTTCAATCCACTGAGCCACCCAGCTGTCCTCCATCTTGTTTTCTAAAAAACAGTTCACAGCTGCTCTAGCAATGTAATATTAAGCCTGTTTCTCCATATTCCTGTCAGCATTTAACTTGACCAACTTAACCTGTCTGATTCTCAGTTAACATACATTACTAGGGACGTATTTAATTAAATTGGTCCTTAGGCATGTGTAAGGAAATTTACTCACCCACTCTAGTGTAGCAAATGTGACATCGTCCCCTGGCAACTGCCTGCATGTCTAGTGTCCCCTGCATGTCCAGTCTGAATGTCAGCATGCAACATTACTGGGGGGGATGGGGAGTGGAGGAATTATTTGAACTTAAAAGGGCTACATGCAAGAGGAGAAGGCGTGTTGGCTTCTGAGATGGAGTTAGATGAGATACATGAAATAATTCCTGCTGTAAGGTGATTTAGGCCTTAGTTGGCTAAATGGAAACTTATCCTTTCCTTTCTGATTAATAAAATAATAAAGTCAAACCAAGTAGAACATGTATTGCAATGCCGCAATACCTCAGGAAAGCAGGATTACTTCCACAGTATGATGAGTGTTAAAGTAAGATTTTGCAGAATATTTATGCTCTCCAAATCATCATCTCACCAGATTTTTGGATTATTTGTATGCTAAGACTAGATCTACTACTAGCCTCATGCAGGTATGTGGAGATTCTCCAGATCATTTTTAACTTATTTAAAGTTCTATTCATCTCCTTAACTTCTCTCTTATTTATTTTTTGGTTAGATTTATCTAGTTCTGAGAGGGGAATATTAAAGTCCCCTGCTATTATTATTTTGTTATCTATTTCCATCCATATGTCATTTTGTTTTTCCTTTAAAAATCTGACTGCTAAATCTTGGTACACATAGCTCCAATACTGATAATGCTTCATTATCCATAGTACCCCCAATATAATCTAGTTACCCTGTTCATCCCTTCCAATTATATCCATTTTAGTTCCAACTGTCAGATATCATGACTGCTACCCCTGCCTTCTCTGGATCAGTTAAGGCAAAGTATTTATTCTACTCCAGCCCTTCTCCTTCACTCTATGCATATCCTCATTTTTACTGTGTTCCTTGTAAACAATACATTGTCAGGTTCTGGTTTTTGATCCTTTCTGCTATCCATTTTTTCCTCATGGGTGAATTCATCCCATTTACACTCAATATCATAGCTATCAGCTGTGCATCTCCATTTACTCTATTGGTCCTTATGGTCCCCTTCTTTTCTTTTTGCTGTATCCCTCTTCAGATGTCCAATTTCCTTTGACTAATACCTCTTTAATTCACACTCTTTCCCCCAAATACTCCCTTATCCTCTCCCCTTGCCCTCCTAGTTCCAAATTAGTTCACCTTTCCAAAGGTCCCTCCACACTTGCCTTTTAATTTTTATCCTATCCACCTTTCCATAAATCCTTTCCTTAGTCCCCCAAATGTGCCCTCCTACTTCTTGATATGAATTTGATTCTAAAAAACCCTCCCCTATCTTATCCTAAGAGTCCTTCCTTTATCCTCCCTACCTCTTGATATGTATTCCCTGCTAAGTATCCTTCCCTTCCCTCTCTTATTTCCTCAGTCCCCCAAGAGGACTCCCAGTCCTTCCCTTATCCCATCCCCCTTCTCTCTTGTATTGTAAGAAGATTTTTACCCTTCTAATTGTATATTTTTTTCTCTTTATCCTAGATCTGATGAGAGTAGGGTTTTAGTACTATATAAGTCTTCTACTCCCTCCTCGCCTTCTCCATGGCAAGTTCTCCACTCATTCCTCCTCCATATAATAGCCATTCCAGCCACTCCTCCTGGTCTGTTTCACTACCATTTTGAATCATTCCATTACATTCACCTCAGCCTCAGAGAGTCTTCCATCCACACACACACCCTTCAAAACACCCAGACAATAATGCCATTCCCAGGGACCATGGATGACATTTTCCCATACAAGAATAAAACACATGAATCTTTTGGGTTGCTTATAATTAGTATTTCATTACCTTTTTTGTTTCTTACAGACCAATTTTCTGCTAAGCTCTGGGTTTTTTCTCCAAGAATAGTTGAAACTCCTTTAGTTCATTAAATATCCATTTTTTACCTTTTATAATTATGCTCATGTTTGCTGAATATGTTATTCTTGGTTGCAAGCCCAGTTCTTTTGCTCTATGAAATGTTGTGTTCCATGTCCTGTGTTCTTTTAATGTTGCACTTGCTAAGTCTTCTGTTATTCTGACTGTAGCTCCACAGAATTAATTTTTTTCTTGTTGCTTATAGTTCTTATCCTTAACCTGGGAGCTAATCCTTTTTTTTAAATCCTTTCCTTCTGATTTAGAATTAATTTTAAGTATTCCAAGTTCCAAGGCAGAAGAACAGAAAGTGCTCTGTAATTGGGGTTAAATGACTTCTCCAGGGTCATATAGCTAAGAAATGACTGAGGCTAAATTTAAACCCAAGATGTCCCTTCTCCAGATCTGGCTCTCTATCCACTGAGTCACTGAGCTGCCCCATGTATTTTCTTTTTAAAAATTATTATTTTAATTTAATTTCCCCCAAAATATATGTAAAAACAGTTTCCAACATTTTAAAAAGAATTTTGTCTCAAATTTTCTTTCTCTCTTCCTTTCCTCCCCCACCTTGCAAAGATTATAAGAAATCCAATATAGATTTTACATGTGCAATCATAATGAACATTTTTCTATACTAACCCTTTTGTGGAAAGAAATTTGAAAAAAGTTAAGAAAAAATGAAAAAAAATTGTTTTGGTCTGGGTTTAGACTCCATCAGTTCTTTCTTCTGGAAGCAAATGGCATTTTTTTAAAAATCATAAGCCCTTTAGGATTTTTTTGGATCATTGTATTGCTGAGAATAGCTAGGTTATTCACAGTTGTTCACTGTAAAGAATTACTGTTACTGTGTACAAAGTTCTCTTGATTCTGTTTACTTAACTCTGCTTTAGTTCATGTAAGTCTTTCCAGGTTTTTCTGAGTTCCCCTGCTCATCATTTCTTATAGTATAATATCATTCTATTATAATCATAGACTATAACTTACTTAGTCATTCCCATATTAATGGGTATCTTCTCATTTTCCAGTTCTTTTCCCTTACAAAAAGAACTCCTGTAAATATTTTTGTACATATAAGTCCTCCCCATTTTAATTTTTTTTATTTCATGAGGATACGAACCTAGTAATAGTTTTGATAGGTCAAAGTATGTACTGTTTTATAGCCTTTTGGGCATAGATTCAAATTGTTCTCCAGAATGATTGCATCAGTTCACAACTCCCCCAGTAATACATTAGTGTCTCCATTTTCTCACATTCCCTCCAAGTTTTGTCATTTTCTTCTTCTGTCATAATAGCCAATCTGATAGATGTAGGGTGGTACCTCAGAGTTGTTTTTAATTTGTATTTCTCTAATACTGATTTTGAGTATTTTTCACATGACTATAGAGCTTTAATTACTTTGTCAGAGAATTGCCTTTTCATATCTCTTGACCATTTATCAATTGGGGAATGACTTGTATTCTTATACATTCAATTCATTTCTCTAGGTATTTGAGAAATGAAGCCTTTATTAGAAGAGACTTGTCAAAATTTTCTTCACCATTATGCTATACTATGTATATTACTCTCCACCCTATTTCTCCTCTTTTTTCCTTTTCTCTCTCCTTTCATTCTGTCCATCCTCAAAAGTATTTTGCTTCTGATTACCACATCCCCAATTTGCCCTCTTTTCTATTAAGTCCCCTCCCTTCTCTTCTCCCTTACCCATCTCATTTTCCTATAGGTTGAGATAGATTTCTACACACAATTGATTGTGTATGTTCTTTCCTCTTTGAGCTAATTCTGATGAGAGTTATGTTCAAATTCTCCCTCCCCCTTTCCTCTTCCTTATGTATGTTTTAAATATCTTTTACACCATTTTTCATGCAAGTTATTTTTGATAACTTGCTTCAGAAAAAAATGCTATAGCCCATGTGTCTTTCTATTATTCTTTGTGCTGTCTGAAATTTTAATTATTTTCAGATCATCTTGTTCTATGATTTATAGCCCTTTAGCATGACCAGAACAATATTAGTATTTAAAATATAGTCTTTGATGGCAGGTGGCCAGTTTGGGATTATTAAAATCTTATACAATTTCCCAAAATCAGTCCAAATCCTATTTAATTGTAGTAATCAGCAGGTAATATGTATTGAAGGACTAATTCAATAGGTTGACCTCCAATGCATCTTATCATTTGAACTATATATATA
>NW_025349810.1:0-3970 GCF_016433145.1 Gracilinanus agilis
GAGAGAGAGAGAGCGCAAAAGCAGGAGACAGAAAGAGAAAGTCAGAGAGAGGCACACACAGAATCAGAGACATAGAGGCAAAGAGAGAGAGAGACAGAAACAGAGAAATGGAAACTGGAAAGAGAATGAAAGAGGGAGAAAGGGAGCAAGAAAGAGACAGACAAAAAGAGACAGAGAAAAGAAGAAAAAGACTGAAAGAGGGAGAGAGCAAGAAAAAGAAAGGGACAGAAAAAGAGGGATAGTGACAAGAAGACAGACAGAGCTGGAAAGAGGGAGCACAGAGAAAGAGACAGAGAAATATAGAGAGACAGAGAAAATCAGGTCCAAGACTCCAAGTTGTCCAATTGTTTATTAAGTGAAAGTGACTCCTGTTGTTGCTGAAAGTATCCTGTATAACCATGGACATTTTGGATTTTTTTCTCCCTATCCTAATTTCCATCCCCTAAAGAGAACCTCAGTCCAAAAGCTAAGCAGGTCAAAATAAGGAGAGAGTTCCAAACAGTGACAAGGACCCTAAAATGGAAGAGGCCACCTCATGGTGAGATAGTGAATCATCTATCACTGGAGGTCATTGTGCAGAGGCTCCTAGAACATTCCTCCTAGCACTGGATCTGGGATTCTGTGGCTTAAGAACCTGGGGAAAACAGGAAGAGAAGAACCAGTAGTTTCTCAGCTTACAAAAAAAATATTTGTATGTGTGTGTGTATGTCTGTGTATGTGTGTCTGTGTCTGTGTATCTATGTGTCTGTGTGTCTGTGTGTGTGCTTTAACTTTATAACCTTTACCATCTATCTAGAATCTATACTAAGTATCAGTTCCAAGGCTGAAAGGCAGTAAGGGCTAGGAAATGGGGGTTAGGTGACTTGCCCAGGGTCACACAGCTAGGAAGTATCTAAGGCAGTGATGGGCAAACTTTTTAAAGAGGGGGCCAAAGGAAAGGAAATGTTCATCTGTCAGCCTGTTTCTAAGGCAACTCTTTCAAAGTTTCTTTGTATTGTATCCTACCCATTGTATTTGTCAGATTAGGAATGATGTCATGCTGCGGGATAGAACATTTCAGGGGGCCATAGCTGGCCCGCAGGCCGTAGTTTGCCCATCACTGGTCTAAGGTCATATTTGAACCCAAGACCTCCAAGAACTAGGCCTGGCACTCTATCTACCAAACCACCTAACTGTCCCCAAAAGATTTTTCTTCCATTTGGAAAGAGAAAATGAAATAGATGAAGGATATTGGGGAGTACCATGGAACATCCATCATCATCATCACCATCATCATCACCCATCATCATCATCATCATCATCATCATAACAACAACAACTAAAATGTATCCAGTGCTTACTATGTGCCAGGTACTGTGCTAAGCACTTTGCAATTACTTTTTCTTTAACCATCTTGGACTCAAAATTGATTCCAATGCAATTAATTATCTTTTCATGTGAATCTCACAACCTGGGAGGTAGGTGCTATTATGATCTCCATTTTACAGATGAGGAAACTAAGGCAAACAGAGATTAAGAGACTTTTAGACAATAAGTACCTGAGGCCATATTGAACTCAGGTCTTCCTGACTGCAGCCCTAGGGCTCTATCCACTACCCCACCTAGCCTGCTTTCCAGAGACCTTGGCCTTTAGTCAGAAAAGTATAGAATGATGGACATATAAGATATACCTGATAGCCAAGACCAACAGGGAGCTTCCCTCTGCCAAGCTTCTTGGCCTAAAATGTGCTTGGCATTGGATCAGTGGCATTAAATACTTGCTGAATGGCATTTACAGTGATTGGAGACTACCCTGGCATTGTGTTTCTAGGCTTCATGCAAAGACAGCAGCCAGAGTGAGGAGATCTCCCTTCTGACCAAGAAGATAAAATTCCCATCCCCCTTTGATCAGCTAGCCTTTTGACACCCTCCCCCTGCATGATGAGAAACTCTAGTGCTCCTCTTACAACATGTTGTAGTAGATAGCCTAATGGACTTGGAGTCAGGAAAACCTGAATTCAAATTCTGTCCCGATATATAATACTTGTGTGACCCTGCATTCCTATGCCCTACCTATACCAATGACCTATACCAATACCAGGTCATCCCCTCCACAACCACCCTTAAAAGTGAGCTGACAACACAGAATTAAGATGGGAACTCAGAGACAATCAAGTCCACTAAATACCTGAGCAAGAATCCTCTCTTCAACACCCCCTAAAAAATGGTCCTGCAGCCACTGTTTGAAGACCTCCAGAAATGGGAAGCTCACCACCTCCAAAGGCAGCCCAGTTCTCTTCTGGATGCCTGTAATTCTTAGGAGGTGACACTTGACCTGGGTTTTAAAGGAGAAAGAGGAATTCAATAGACTAAAAGTGGTGGGGAAGACAATCCAGGCATACAGTCATAAAGGAAAATACATGGGAGTCAGGAAATCAGAAACCATGGACAGCACAGAGCTCCACTCTTTGTACCAGAACCTCTCTGAAAGAAAGCTGCCAGACCTGCCCAGACCTTGATTACCCAACTCCCAGCAGCCAGCCGTCTTCTAGTGGCATTTTGTCATGAGACAAATTTCTAAAATTTCCCTTTTGGTGACCTCATCAATTCACAAGGGGTTCAATTGCCATCTCAATGCAGCTGCTTCCCAGAACTCTATATCCATCCCTTGGTTTTCTCATGAACTTTAGTCTTATGTCACCAAAATATCAGATATTTTAAACTAGATAACCATTGTTGTTGTTCAGTCATTTTTCAGTTGTGTCCAACTCTTCATGACCCTGGTTAGGGTTTCCTTGAGAAAGATATTGGAGTGGTTTTCCATCTCCTTCTCCAGTTCATTTGACAAATGAGGAGACTGAGGCAAACAGAGTAAAGTGACTTGCTCAGGGTCACACGGCTATTTTCTGATGGCACATTTTAGTTCAGATCTTCCAGACTCCAGACCTGGTATTCTGTCCATTGCACCAATGTAACCTATAGCCATCTCTACCTCATTATCTTTTCCCTCAAAACCTCCCATCTTCCAAAATTCCGTATGGCCAGCACCATCGACCTTCTCATCACCCAGGTTCATAGTCTTAACTTCTTCCTCTACTCTTCAGTCTCCATGATGTTGCCAGATGATACCATTTCTATCGCTTGTAGTCATGCCCTTCTCTCCACTCACAACCTAATTCATGCCCCCATCCTCACTCACCTGGAATACTGTGATAGCCTCCTGCTTGGTCCTCCTGTCCCAAACCTCCCCCTAATCCAATCTGTCCTCCTCCCATAGCCACCAAAGTCATTTTCCTAGAGTGTATATCTGATCATGTTATCCCACCTTGCTCAGTAAACTTCAGTGACTCCCTATTGCTTCTAAGGTCAAATATTATCTCCCTTGTCTGGTGTTTAAATGTCTTTGTATCCTGGCCTCTTCCTGTCTGTCCAGTCTTCTTACTCATTATTCCCTAACTCTCATTCTTCAACAAAGAATGACCCATTCATTGCTTCATACACAGGACAGACTAATTCATGCCTTGGCACTGGCTGTCCCCCGTGCCTGGAACAAATTGCTTCCTCCCTTCCCCCCTTTAAAATCTTTAGGGTTTTTTTTTCAATACTCAGCTCAAGGGCTTCCTTCTTCTTCTTGAAGCTTTTTCCTTTTTTTTTAAACCTTCCATATTAGAATCTGTGTTCAAGGGAAGAAGAGTGGTAAGGACTAAGCAATGGGGGTTAAGTGTCTTGCCCAGGGTCACATAGCTAGGAATTGTCTGAGGGCAGACTTGAACCCAGGACCTCTGGTCTCTACATCTATCTCTTAATCTATTAAGCCACCAAGCTGCCCCCCATGAAGCTTTTCCTTGATTCCTCCTCCACTCCTGACTTTCAGCGCCTGTCCTTCTAAATTATTATTTGGGTTCATTATGAGCCCTTGCTCAGATTCATTACAAGCAGCTCTACCCCTCCAAACACATACAAAGAGCACACACCTATCATATAAATAACC
>NW_025349811.1:0-1337 GCF_016433145.1 Gracilinanus agilis
CCCCGGGCCCCCTGCCCCCCTGAGGCCGCGCTGCCCCTCTGCTCCGGATGGTGATGCTGGGAAGGCCTCCAGCCCGCCGGGGCAGCCCCGCACTACCCCGCGGGGCCCCTTCCTTCTCCTTCCTCCTTCTCACCGCAGCAGTCCACCCCTGCCCTCCCCCGCACCAAACCCGTGCGCCCCTGCACTAGCACGCCTGCCCCTAGCCCTGCGCGCTCTGCTGCCCGCCTGGGGCTCGCGCCCCCGCCTGCCCCCGCAGGTGCCGCTAGAGCAGCGCCAGGGCAGGGCGGGAGGGGGAGGGTGCCGCCGCGTGCGCGCGCGCGTGCGTGCCCAGGACGAGGCGGGACGGCCCTAGCTCTTAAAGGGCCAGAACGCCCAGCGCGAATTTTCCTGGGCAGAGTGTTGGACAGATCGCGCCCCGCTCCTGAGAAAAGAGTGAGGAGTTGGCGCGGGGACGGGACAGGCGTGTGCACTGGACAGGAGTGTGCACTGAGAATCCAAGAGTGGGGAGAGGCTCAGAATGAAGCCAATGAGCTGTAAAGATCTGAGTGCGCACCTGCAAGGTCTCTTGGTAGGTATGGAACTCACTGGTCAAATAATTTCCCATTTCGGAGCCTCAGTTTCCCCAGCTGTCAAAAGAAAGAGTTGGACAAGAATAGAGGTCCTTAACCTTTTCTGTGTCATGGACCCCTTCTGTGAAAAAGGCGGAGGAGACGGAAGAAGGTGGGGGAGGAAGATGAGAAGGAAAGGAAAAGGGAGAGGAGGAGGAAAAGTTAGAGAGGAGGATGAGGAGGAAGAAGAAAAATAAGAATTTTCTGTGCCATACATTCCATTCCTAATAAACCTTTCTGTGCAATGAACCCCTTAAATAATAATAACAACATTTATATTGCTTATTATGTGCCAGACACTTTTTAAGTATTATCTCATTTGATCCTCACAATAATCCTTTTAAAGTCTGATGAAGACTATGGACTCCCAATTAATGGGGGGTTTGCTTTTAAATTCATAATTAAAGAAAATGTAAGTGTTTTTTTTTTTTCTTCAGCCAAGTCCAGGGGAACTAAAGAAACCTGAACTAAAGTTATAAAATACTTGGAGCTCACCTAACTCTTTTTGCAAATGATTACAGTCATAGGGTTAGAAATGGATGGATGGGACAGCTGGGTGGTTCAGTGGATTGAGAGCCAGGCCTAGAAATGAGAGGTCCTAGGTTCAAATGTGGCCTCAGATACTTCCTAGCTGTGTGACCCTGGGCAAGTCACTTAAACCCCATTGCCTAACCCTTACCATTCTTCTGCCTTGGAGCCAATACACAGTATTGACTCCAAGACTGGGAG
>NW_025349812.1:0-1004 GCF_016433145.1 Gracilinanus agilis
TGTACCAGTTGTCCTTGGTATAGCCTCTCTGCTTACCTTTCAAGTTGTTCTCTGCATGAAAGTTGCTTCACTCATTTCCTTGTTGATTCTCTCCAGTAATCATTTTGACACATTACTTTAAGTTTGGTTGGAGAGTATTCTCACAGCAATTAGAGCTTTCCCTTCTGCTCTGCCATCTTGGCTTTGCCCCTCAGAACAAGTGGTCAGATTTGACACTCAAAAGAAGCATAAAAAGGCAAACAGGAAAAACTCAAGGGAATCAGTGGAGTTAAACTAATCATATCCCTACAGGGAAAAGTAGTAACTAGGATACTTAAGATTTGAGCTCTATTCTCAGGGAAGAAAGAGCACTCTCCTAAACTTTAGTTTTTCCTTGATGTTACCTTTAGTTTTATTTCTGGGTTTCTGCAAGTTTTAGTTCTTCCAATGTGGTATGATGGCCTGTGGACTGGGAGCTCTGAAAGGCATCTCTCACTGCTGATTTAATCACCCCCTGTAACTGTTGATGGCTTACAGAGCTCAGAGCACTATGAGCTACCCTGTGCAGGGAGCTCAAAGTCCAGCCTCTGGCTTGGGCTAGGGTTTTTTGTCTCATTCTGGCCTTGATCATTGTGGCATGCCTTGCCCTGGGCTTGTAACTTCACCTTGAGCTTTGTTTGGGGGTTGCTCTGGGCCTCACCCTGGGCTTAAACAGATCAAACCTGCCATGTACAAGCTTGGGCTGGGGCTCCTGGACTCAATCTGGGCTTTCACAGATCAGGCATGCTGCACAGACTGCCTTGCATTGAGATTCGATACCTTATTGGAGGCTTAGACTGGGGCTTGGAATTTTACAGTGTGTAGGTGGTATTGCACTGCTATTGGTTTAGGCAGGGTCTCTGAGTCTGGATATTGGTTTGGGCACAGGTTCAAAACCTGGAACAGTAGATGTGGAATTGGGGGATTTGCTGTTGGGTCTGTACCAGTTGTCCTTGGTATAGCCTCTCTGCTTACCTTTCAAGTTG
>NW_025349813.1:0-3279 GCF_016433145.1 Gracilinanus agilis
ATATTATATAGATATATAAATATAAATGTGTGTATATCTAAAAAATAAAAGGTAACATTTAAAAATTTTAACTTTTATATATAATAGTTTAAAAGTTTAACATATGACATAAGTATAATGCATATACGTCTCATGTACATCTTACATATATATGTATGATTTTAAAAAACAATAAATTTTGCTTCTGTGTTTCCAAATTGTGAAACTTTAGAATCATTTTATTAACCATTATTCCTGAAATATTACTTATGTTCCAATATCCAATATATTACTTTCCAACATCCAAATTGAATATAACATTTTCATTTTTTACTTTTATTCTAAATTGATCATTCATCCCATCCAGCTTACCTTAATAGAAGCAATATGGAGCAGAGTCTCCCCTCTATGGTTTCTCTTGACGGTCATAGGGATGGTGGGAGACATCTTCACCACAGAAGGGCTGGCCACTATCCAGGGCTGACAAGGGCTATTCATCACGGATGATGATGAAGTACCAGAAGATTTGGGTGGGGAGAAGTAGATGGAGTCATTCAATACATCGCTGTTCCTCATCCTCAGGAATGGCTCTTCAGCTAGACTTTGGGGCGTGGGAGATGAGGCACTTTCTTCAGAAGGGGGTAATGACTCTGGGGGGTCATCGGGGCTGAGAGATGCTCTTCGGGCTCTCTGCTGGCTTCTTCTCCCTCTAAGCCTTTTAGAAACAGGCACGACAAAGGAGGATGAGCCATTACTCAATGGCAAGGAAGTCTCTGATGGGAAGTTATCCTCACTAAGAGATTCCAGGTGGGAGGAGGCTACCTCACCATCTCTGTTCATTTCTACAGAATCTGCTTGCGTGGCCGGCAATGGGGAGCTGTCGGTCGTCACTGCAGCAGGACTGGCCTCTGTGACAGAGTCATAATGTAAGAGATCTCCATTTAGTTCTGGGGTTCCCAGCACAGAGGGCTGGTTACAGAAGGATACAGACTTTTCTTTGAGTTTCTCATCGAGACTCTCATCGAGTTGGTGGACTTCTTTTTGCTTTTTTTCCTCTGAATCCCATTCTTGATTAATTTCAGCTAAGCTTCTTTTTTTTTGCTTTTTTCTGGTTTTTCGGGTAACTTTTTTAGGCTTCTGGGGAGAGTCTCTTTCAAGAGATGAGGAATTAAATTCAAATGCTTGATAATCCTGTTCATTCTCAACTGGCTGAGGCTGAGTCTGCACTAAAGTTCTATTTAGGACGTATCTGACTTTCTTGCTACGAGGGCTAAACCACATTTTTATGAATTTCTTGTTGCTTTCATCTTCATCCTGTGGTGTTCTTGTCTTAGGGGTGCTTTCTTCCACATCTGATTGAAAGAAAAAAAAATTGTAAATAAAGGGGGGGATCTGTTGGGGTATAGTGATAACATGGATGATCTACATTTCTCGTTCTGCCAGTGGTCATGGCTCCAGGACTGGCTTCTCCAACCATCCACCTTGCCATTCTTTGAATTGGCAGGTTATCTACTCAATAGTCCACTGTAATATTCAATTTATTTGATTAATTAATCAATATAATAAATTCTTTGATAGATAAAATTAATCAATAAGAACATATTAGGAGCATTCAATGTTTGATATTCTATAACAATTACAAGGTGCAGCATCAAGAGGCCCAAGGTTCAAATCTGGCCTGAGACACTTTAAGAAGTGTCTTCTATACTGATACTAAACCAGAAATAAGGGTCTAAAAAAAGAAACAAATAAGTAACAATCACAAAAGGTACACTACAAAGTGGTATTTATGAGGAAAAATAATACACAGATCTGTATATATAGGTGTTTCTTTTTTATTGGTAGCCCCCATCACTGTCCCCCTAAAATTAATACAATAGGTAATCAGATTGAGCAGCCACATTGGGAGTTATTTTTATCACATTCATGGAAACATTTTAGGAAGATAAATACATGGCCAAATTCGATTTAATTATCATTACTTCCTTACATATATTTTCCCCTAGACTTTACCCTTCCCAATATTCTGATTTGGAGATTTACACTTTTTCCAATATTTTACCTGCAAAATTTTTCCCATAGACTGTCTTATTTTTCTTAAATACCTACTGCAACCAACAGTGACTTCTCTGTTATTATAAACTCTTGCCAGAACAGACCAGGAGCAAATTAAAGGGGCAACTAGTTATCAGCCCTAGGCTGGGGTGCTAGGGAGGGGAATTAATTATTGCCTACTCCTCTACTCAATTCACTCATCAGCCTCTGACTGCCTCCCCTAGCTACTCTCCAACCATGTAGGAAAAGGATTGGTTCAAATGGGCTATAATGGTTGCCTGGTGCTTTACCCTTGAGCTAAAAAAATAGACATTAAACCTAAAGCTTGAAAGGAAAGTCAGTTCTCAATGTAAGTCTCACCGTGCAAACATTTTGCAAACCATCTTCCTTGCCTTACTGCCCCCCCCCAAAGTCCTCTTTAAAAATAACCAACAAAAACACACATTTCATGAAGGGGAAAAAAAACATAAAGGAATAGAAAATGACTAAGGGGGAAAAAAGCCTTAAGAAACGGACTCAACCCTCTACCACAGGCAAAGCTCCCACTGAGATGGCATTAGGATGAAGGGAAGACAGTGGATTGATAAGAAGTTGTTATTCCAGGAGTAAAAAAAAGGCATAAGAAAAGGTAAAAAACTGGGGAAAGAGAAAACAATATAAATTAAAGATCATTATCAACCACAATGATAAATTCTCTCTCTGCCAAACCCTGTTACAATTAAATCAAGAAGGTTTTCTCTGACTGATGCCCATCAGTCTTTTCTTTTGCCAAATGAAGATGACTAGGTCTCCAAAGCTCCTGCTGGACAAGATTGTAGAGATCATTTAGTCCAATCCCCTCCCTTTAAAGAGGAGGAAAATGAGGCTGAGACAAGTTAACTCACTTATCCGTAGTCACAGTCTCAGAGGTCAGACCTGAAGTCACATCCACTGAAATCAGAGTCAGGACTCTGCCCCCCCATTCCTCAATGCCTCCACTGCTAAAGTTTATGGATCACAAGTAAGCTTTTTAAATGAATTTTTTAACAGACACCACTATCCACTGTGGTTCAGAAACATTGGCATTGGTATAGAGAACCTGGGTTCAAATACTTTATGTGTCTACTACCTATGTGATTTTTAGGCAAATCATTTAAAATATATCATATTATATTAAATTATATTATATTGTATTGTATTGTATTGTATTGTATTATGTTATATTATACTATACAATATTATACTACCTTACACTATATGTTATGT
>NW_025349814.1:0-2436 GCF_016433145.1 Gracilinanus agilis
CCTCTATTCTTGATTTTAACTGTAAAATTGGGGATTTGGATTAGATGATCTCTAAAGGTCACTTCTAGTTCTGTCATTTTGTATTCTAAAGGTCTCAACTCTAAAATTCTCTATACTTTGTTCTAAACTTTCTTTCATTTCTGTCATTCTCGGATGCTTTATTCAATTCCTGACTCTAGGGTTGGGAAAGAACTTAGTTCTTCTCCCATTCCAGGGTGGTGGTGGTGCTGGTAGTGTAACAAGTGCTGCCTTGGTCTCCATCTCTCAGTCCTACCACCACCAAAGTGCCCATTCTCTAGTGCCAAGATTTTCTTAATATTCCCATTTCTTTGCCTAATCTTGAAATTCTTCATCATTCTTGTCATCTTCTTCTGGATGTGACTCAGTTTAGCAAAATTCTTAAAATGTGGCACCCAAGTTAAGAAATACTCAGGGTTTGAAATGACCATGGCCAGGGCACAGAAGGGCAAGTACTTACTTGTCTTTTTCTGGACACTATGTTTCTCTGAATGTAGCCCAAGATGGCATTGGCTCACAGCCACATCACGTTATTGACTCACTAAGCTTTTGGTGCACTGGTATCCTCAGATTAAAAAAAAAAAACCCGATTCTTCCATCTTGTACTTTAGAAAGTGATTATTGGGCCTCACGTTGATAACTTTATTCTCATCCTTTTAGATTTCATTCTATCGTGCTGCATAAATAAATGTTGCCACACTTATACATCTATAGGCACTGAACCCCACAACCTCTTTGGCCATCCTAGGTCTCTGCAACCATGTTCAATCCACTCGCTAGGCTAAGGAAATGGTGAAAAGCCCCAAGGTGGAAGAGGGAGAGCAGATGAAGAACACCTTTCCATCCCCCCAAGGCAGCCTGGACCTTCTGATCCCCACTGAGACAACTGAAATCTGCCCCTGGAGGCTCTATAGATCCCATGTATTAATGATCCTTAGAGCTGGAAGGGGATTTAGAATTTAGAATGGCAAATCTGAAAGGAGCCTTGGAACACATATTAGCAGAGCTAGGAGAATCCTTAGAAGGGAGAATGTCAGATCTGGGTAAACTCTTATTTTAAAAAAATATTTTGTTTTTCTAATAACCCTTATTTTCTGTCTTTGAATCAATACTATGTATTGGTTCCAAGGCAGAAGAGCAGTAAGAGGTAGGCAATGGGGGTTAAGTGACTTGCCAAGGGTCACACATCTAGGAGGCCAGAATTGAACCCAGGACCTCCCATCTCTGGGCCTGGCTCTTCATCTACTGAGCCACCTAGCTGCCTTCTAAGAAGAAGCCCTTATAAAAGAGAATATTACAGCTGGGACAGACTTTTCAACACAAAATGTCAGAGCTGGGTGAACTGTTAGAAAATAAAGAAAGTCAGAGCTGGAAAGGATTTCAGAGATGATATAATCCAACTCCTTCTTTTAAATGGAGGAAACTGGGGCCCAGGTAGAGAGAGTCACTATTTCAATGTGGTCAAAAATCCAGAAATGTTCTTAGGATACTCCTTCAACCTCAGCCCCAAGCAGAGCCTAAGGTCAATTTGGCAGTTTGGGGTGGAAGAGTATGGGAAAGTGGGCAGGAGGCAGAGAGGAAAGAAAAAGAGCCTTAGAGGTTTTTATTATGGAATATCTCAAGTTTATTCTCATAAGAAGACTCTTTGGGTCCTGTCCTTAAGTTAAAGTTGTTGCCTCTTTCCCTTCCCAGATGCTAAGACCTCAGTAATGATGGTTAAGAGCATTCCTCCCACCCTTTGGGCCCTTAACAGGGCCACCCATCAGTCTTGAGAAAGATTGGAGCTTCTGAATTCTGTCTTTCTAGCAGAAGTTCTGCCTAGGGTTTCAAGGGCTCTCCACATACATTCTCCAGCCTCCAATGCTGGCTCCTTTCCCTGCCTTGCCTGAGTCAGCAGCCAGAGGCACCTAGATGGTGCTGTGGGTATGGCACTGAGTTCCGAAGCAGGAAGGCTGGGTTCAGTCAGATCTTGTCTTGGACATTTATTAGCTGTGGGACCCTGGACAAGTCATCTAACCTGAGTTTCCTCACCTGTAAAATGAGAATAATAACACTCTCTCTACCTCATGTGCTTTAAATGTTATGTAAATATTTCTTAAAGACCCTCAACTCTGGACTTTGGCTCTACCCTCCCTGCTTCCAACTTTCCAGGCTTCTGGCTCTCCTCTATCAACCTACCTTCCATCAGCAGGTGGTAAAGAAGAGGAAAGGAGGAGAAATGGGGAGGGGGTAGCAGAGCAGAAAGAAGAGGGGGAACAGGAGAGAGAAGGAAAAAGGAGGAAAGGGGGAGGAAGAAAAGGAAGGGGGGAGAGAAGGGAAGGAGAGAAGAGGAGGGAGGAGGAGGAAAAGGAAAGAGAAAGGGGAGGGAAGGAAAAGAGAGTGAGGGGGAGAGAAGGGAAGGAGAAAGGGGAAAAAGAA
>NW_025349815.1:0-1867 GCF_016433145.1 Gracilinanus agilis
TCTTCTTTTCTCCCTCCCTTCCTCCCTCCTCCCTTCTTCCCTCTTCCCTTCCTCCCTCCTCCCTTCCTCCTTTCCTTCCTTCCTTCCTTCCTACTAAAAATTCTAAGAGCCTGGGTTCCAGTTAAGAAAAATCAGTTCACCCTCTCAGTAAGGTGGTGCAGTGTGTAGAGTTCCAGGCCTAAAGTGAGGAAGACCTGAGTTCAGGTCCAGCCTCAGATACTCACTCACAAGCAGTGTGACCTAGAAGCCTTAACTTCTTAACCTCTGTTTAACTCAATTTCCTCATCTGTAAAATGAGAACAATGAGAATACTTACCTTCTGGGGTTGTTTAGAGAATCAAACAAGATAATTGCGAAGCACTTGGACCTCGCACATAGCATGCATGATATATATGTTAGCTATTATTATTATCATGACTTTAGTGTCTCTAGATATGGAACATGTTCCTGCAATGTAGGGAGGGACAATGTGGTAGGTAGAGCCCCTGTCTGGGGGGGAATCAAGAGCTTTAGCTTCAAGTCTCTGCTCTGTCAATTATATGACCTTGAGCAACAATAATAACTGATATTTATCCATCATTTTAAGATCTACAAAGCACTTTAATACATTCTCTTCTTTGAGCCTCACTATGACCCAGGGAGGTGGCTATTCACTATAAGCGGCTATGTTCCCATTTTATGGATGAGGAGATTGAGGTCAAGTGATTTGTCCAATATTAGTATTGGAGGTAGAATTCAAACTCAGGCCTTTCTGATCCTAAGCCCAATACTCAGTCTGCTATATCATGTTGTCCCTCAGTTACCTCATTTGTAAGATGAAAGACTTAAGTGATTTCTAAGAGCCCTTCCAGTCCCAAACTCACGATCCTTTATATACCTTCTCCTGGCTTAATTCCTTATTTAGAATGTGTTGCAGTTGGCTCACTCCCACCATACCCCTCTCCATAGCTCTTTGGGTGTTGTTTAATAGCAGTTTGGTGGAGACGATGGTGTTCTGTGACAGCCCTACAATATCAACAGAGAGGATTACCTTCAACACTTGACTCATACATTTTTCAGTCAGCCAACACCATATGTTGGACAATCACCATGGAGAATGCTGAAGGGATTTTTATAAAGGAAGTAGACAGCATGAATATTCCTTTTAATTTTCTATAACCAAATTAATGAGCACAGGTTAAAGGAAAAAGAAAAAAAACCACTCGTACCACCAGGTGGAATGAAAATCATTTGGATTATTGGCACCTGGAGTCAATAAAAAATTAAACATAATTAGATAAATGGTTAAAAATAGAGAGCAGTAACACACACACACAGAGAAGAAGAAGAAGAAATGTATCTGGGGCAGCTAGTTGGCTCAATAGATAGATAGTCAGATTTAGAGATTGTAGATCCTGGGTTCAAATATGACCTCAGATACTTCCTAGCTGTGTGATCCTGGGTAAGTCACTTAATCTCACTTACCTACCCCTCATCACTCTTCTGCCTTGGAACCTATACTCAGCACTGATTCTAAAATGGAAGATATGGATTTTTTTTTTAAAGAAGCAAATCTATCTAATCTCCTAATACCTAATAAACACAAGGAACCAAAGAGTTAACACTTCCAAGTCATTCTGGAATAACACCAGTTTCATTTTTCCTTCTAGTTTCAATATTCTTAAATTCTCTGACCATATCATATTCCCTGTGGAAAAAGCTTTAGATTTGGAGTCAGAGGACTTGGGCTCTGTGTGACCTTAAGTGATCTCTCTGGGCCTCAGTTTACTCCTCCAATGATAGCTCACATTTGTATCCTACACTAAGGACTTTACAAATATTATCTTGTTTGATCCTCACAAACACACTATATATATATATATATATA
>NW_025349816.1:0-1675 GCF_016433145.1 Gracilinanus agilis
CTTTGAGTGTGGTTATTACTATCTAGGATGATAACCCTTCAAATTAAATAGCAACAGTTATATAACTTTAGCTTGAGAGAAGACTTGGAGCACTCCAAATATCCTTACCATCACTTCAGCTATCTAAACACTTCCAAATGGATTTCCTTCACATAGTACAAGTGTTCCCAAATCTGTTGGGAGAGAGAGGAGATTTCATTCTCATAGAGCCCAAGGACACTGAATGCAATTACACTGTCTCTTGAGGAAGGACAAGAGGGGAGATGGCTTCCTCCCTCTTCACTTGGCCTTCAAATCTCTGCAATCTGGATTTTGTTGTCTTTGAACCCCAAGGGGGGTGCATTTAGGCAGCAACAAAGTACAAGGGCAAAATAATTCTCAGAACATTGAAGATAATTGTCCAGAAGACACTGTCAATGTATACTATAAAATGTAGCCTTGAGATTTCCATTTCAAACAAATGTTGAATTCTCTATAAAAGCAGAAAGGAAGTAGGGCTATAGCTAAAACGTTGTCTTGGATAAAAGGGATGTTAAGAGTTTCCTACAACTCCAAAATAAAGTGTGAGGAAACTCCTTAAGGGTTAATAATAGCTAAGATTTATATAGCACTTCAAGTTTTACAAATACATATTTTCTTTTAATAGTCACGGCAATCATATGAGTTAGGTGCTATTATGTTTCCGCATTTGATAGATGAGGTACCTGAAGATTATAAAGGTTAAGTGATTTGTCCAGGATTACACAACTAATAAGGGTTTGAGTAGGATCCAAACTCAGACATCAAATCTAGCACTGTCTCTGTGTAATGTAGCAGCCTTAATTAACTTGAAGGGATAATAAAATTTTGGTCAATGGATGAAAGCAAGTGACAGCATACAGGAAAGTACCAATGATTTGACTGAACCAATCATGTACTTGGGTATATATATGTGCCTGTGGACAAACATAGTACATAGAAAAATATGTGTGTGTAAAGTAGGTGTATATATATATACATATATATTATATATATAATATAGAGAGAGACTGTATATATATAGACCTATATAGAGAGAGACCTATATGTACACACATGTTTCTTTATGCATGTGTATATAGGTAATTTTATATCTCCATTATTATGTAAATATATATGTGTGTATGTGTGTGTGTTTAAAAGCAAGAATTCCAGAAGTTAGAAAAAGCAAAGATAGGAGTTGACAGTCAAGGAAGAATACAAGCCTCTTCTCTCTCCCATCACCCAAGAAGTGCTGCTCCCCCAGAAAAGGACATCTCACTTAGTAGTTATCACATCATTTTGAAACAAAGTTGAGAGAGTAGAGAAACATGTCCCAGACAGATATAAATGCAGAGATAATCACTCAAGAGAGGAACCAACTTCCAGAAGTAGCACCCCCGACAACAGAGAAGAGAGCTTTCGGTGGCCTCAAGAGAGAGCTGAACTTGGAAATCTAGAGCTGATCTTCCATAAGAATCCTATGGGAGAGAAAGCACTTCCAGATCCTATAGTTCTAGGTTATGAGTTGCCCTAATACATATGCTCACTCTTCCTTCAAATGTGTATATTTATACAAGAGTGTGCTCCATTTTTAACTGGTGAGAAAGGCCCTTTTATAGCAGTTGTTTTTTACATTGCCATCTTTGCTAAGCAAACATGGTGCATATATATATAT
>NW_025349817.1:0-2574 GCF_016433145.1 Gracilinanus agilis
CTTACTCAGCTGTAAAATAAACAGACCCAAAGTTAACAATTTGTTTTCGTTATCTAAGTGTACAGTCCCACAACAGCATCAACCCAAGAATGCCGCCATTTTGTCAGACAGCTCAGTCCTGTCTGTAGAGGAGAGGTCTTTGAAGAAAACTCCAAAAATAGGATGCAACTGCTTCATTTTAGAGAAAAGGACACAGAAGCTGGGAAAAGGTAAATAACTTTGAGTTCCCCCCAGCAAGTCTGTGGCAGAACAAGAACACAGATCCCTAGCCTCCTCCCAGGCCAATTGCTCTTTCTTCCACACCAGACAGTCTAAGCTTTAGATATAGCCTCAAGAGGCAAGGGGTGGCAGAAGATCTGGGGAGCAAAAAAGAGAAGGGAGGAAGAGCTACTGTGACATGAAATGCTGGTAAACCCTAGAAATCGAAATTAGGCTTCTTTTAATTATTTGTCAACATGGAGGAATTCCATGCGAACTGGAACAACCTTCAGGAATTGATGCAGATTGAAAGGAACAGAACCAGGAGAACCTTATACACAGAATCTGATACACTGTGGCATAATTGAATGTAATGGACTTCTCTACTAGCAACAATGCAATGATCCAGAACAATTCTGAGGGACTTATAAGAAAGAAAACAATCCACATCCAGAGAAAAAACTGTGGAAGTAGAATAAAAACAACTGTTTGATCACATGATTCAATGGGGATATGATTAGGGATGTAGACTCTAAGCAATCACCTTAACGCAAAAATGAATAATATGGAAATAGGTCTCTATCAACGACACATGGAAAATCCAGTGGAACTGCTTGTTGGCTACCGGAGGGGGGGTGGGAGGAAGGGAAGGAAAGAACATGGATCATGTAACCATGGAAAAATATTCTTAATTAATTAATTAGAAATTTTCAAAACAAACAAAAAAAAGTGAGAGGATAAAAAAATCATTTGTCAACAGCAGTGTAGTCTTCCTCATGAAGATATTCATAAAACCCAAGTGCTCTTCAACTCTTTATGGACCTTCCATTTCCCAATGTAACCTAAAAGTTTCCATACTCTGGTAAAATCTAATCCTATAGATATCTAGTCTGTTGTTGTTCAGTCATTGCACTCATGTCCAAGTCTGCAAGCCCTCTTTTGGGTGTTGTTTTTTTTTCATGAAGACACTGGAGCGGTTTGCCATTTCCTTCTCATGCTCATTTTCCAGATGAAGAAACTCAAGCAAACAGGGTTAAGTGACTTACCCAGAGTCACACAGCTAATCAGTGTCTTGAGGTCAGACCTGAATCTACGATGATGAGTTTTCCTCTCTCAGGGGCCATATAAATAAAAATCTAGCTAACTATAAGCTCAAGGGCCAAGACACCTTGTATGTAATATACATTGAATTGCATCTTTTGAATTGCATTAATTTGTCGCTTCCCCACATACGCCCATTATCAAAATTTAAAAGGCAGTACAATTGAGCAGGGGAAGTAAAGAGAAAATAAAGGGTAGAAATGGAAGGAAGGAGACAAGAGCCATTACCAAGAATAGCGCTACTTGCACTAGGTAATAAAAGCAAAGTAGAAAGCAGGCCTTTTTTTGCCACTTTATTTTATACTGGAACACTACTGCTTTTGCAACTATTTTAGAATCAGCCATTTAGAACTGGAAGAGATGCTGGAGGTCCTCTGGTTTGATTCTCTACTTTGCGTGAGGGGAAACTAGTGAGTCAGGGATCAAAGTAGATAGGGAAGGAGGACCTGGCTAGCTTAAAGGTTGTACATTCCCGGTGTCCTTGGGTTGTACATATGTTCTTAGGAAAGTCTCATGCTGTGAAGCATGTCCATATTGTAAAGATGTTTGTAGCCCAGAACCCAAAGACCACTAAAATCTTTGTCAGTGATAAATCCGTGTCACAAGGTCAGTGGTCTGTACATCAGTGACTGTATCTTCTGGGGGGTGGCTTTGGGTTAAGAGCCAACCCCTGAGGTCATAGGTCATGGGATTCTACTGCCCAATCATCTCCCTGTAGCCTGGAAGAATTCTTAGTTCAACTCACATTGTAAATATACACTGGCTCTTAGAAAGTATATTTTGGGTAATGGGATTTTATTTTTGTTTATTTTAACCAGATCAGTAAAGACAAAGTCTCACTCTTCCTTTAAATATCTTTTTCCTGTTGCTGGTGGCTTTGTTAAAAGCATGATAAAATCCAACATTTAAAAAAAAAATAAAGGGGGGCAGCTGGGTGCTACCCAGCGAAACTAACCATATACTTTCAGGGGAAAGTATGGGCATTCAACAAAATTGAAGAATTCCAAGTTTTTGCACAAAAGAGACCGGGACTAATTGGAAAGTTTGACACTCAACCACAGATATCAAGAGAAAGATGAAAAGGTAAATAAGAAACAGAGGGAAAAGAAAGAAAACTCATAGTCTTTTAAGCTTGACTCTTTAAGGGCATAAATAAGATCTAATTATCTGTATTACTAGGTGGAGAAATGCTATGTATAATTCTCTGTAGTGAGCTCTATACACTATTATAATATTCACTATTATAGCAACCAGAAGAATAATTCATAGGGAGAG